>NC_067406.1:142392642-142500142 GCF_009764475.1 Pristis pectinata | reverse complement strand
GTTACATGAAGCAGGCACGTGCTTTGGACACTTGGCGGTGCTCCCTCCAGTGAGTGACCAGCCCTGTTCCCAGTGCTCTGCGAACACTGTGCAAAGGTTGTCAGCTGTGTGAGCCAAAAGCACCCTGATCAGTGACTCAGAGCCAAAGGAACCCTTGATAAAGTTTAAAGGAAGCATTGCATTTCTTGAGCAACTTTCGCTAACTCAGGATGTCCCGGAGCACTTTGCACTAGAAAGTTGTGGGAAACTCAGCAGCTAGTTTGTGCGTGGCAAGCTCCCAGAAACAGCTATGGCGATTGGTGTTAGTGAGGGGTCAGTGTTAGTGAGGGGTCAGTGTTGACCCGGGCCCTGGGATAACTACCCTTCTTCAAGGTGAAGCCACAAGAATCATTTTTGTACGCCAGAGAAAGCATCAGGGGTGAAGGTAACTTAAATTCCTTTACCATATCACCGATCCCCGAGCAGCTTACTTTCAGAATACCTTCAACAAAGCAGCACTGCCCCAACATTGCTCTGGAACATCAGCCTAGATATATGTACTGACACATCTGGTGTGG
Source organism: Pristis pectinata (assembly GCF_009764475.1). Lineage (NCBI taxonomy): Eukaryota > Metazoa > Chordata > Chondrichthyes > Rhinopristiformes > Pristidae > Pristis > Pristis pectinata. The sequence goes on along the minus strand of NC_067406.1, from coordinate 142,499,585 downwards.
GGTTTGAACCCACACTCTTCTATTGGTAAATTGGTTTATTATGTACTGAGGTACAGTGAAAAACTTTGTTTTACATGCCATCCATACAGATCATTTCATCACATCAGTGCATTGAGGTAGTACAAGGGAAAAGTAATAGCAGAATGCAGAATGTGTTGCAGTTACAGAGAAAGTGCAGTGCAGGCAGACAATAAGGTGCAAGGCCATGGCGAGGTAGATTGTGAGGTCAAGAGTTCATCTTATTGTACTAGCACTAGGGGACCATTCAATAGTCTTATAACAGTGGGATAGAAGCTGTCCTTGAGCCTGGTGGTACGTGCTTTCAGGCTTTTGTATCTTCTGCCCAATGGGAGGGGGGAGAAGAGGGAATGTCCGGGGTGGGTGGGGTCTTTGATTACGTTGGCCTTGGTTCTCACCTTCTATTTGAGGATCAGTTGAACCATTCCCTGGAACCCTATTAGCCCAGAGTGCTCTGGTGGGAGGCACAATCAAAAGGATTGCTTCTGAAAACATGTTCCTGGCAGCTCTGCTAGTTCATGGGAGCTGTGGACGGGAGCGAGTCGAGAGCCTTTTAACTGAGAGTCCCGTGACACGGCACAATCTTCACCATCGCCACCAACACAATGGCCCTCTCAGACGTGAGAAAATGCCGCCTTTGTCATCTCCAGTTTGGTGAGGATGGCGTTCCGTTCCCGCACCGAGATAGGATCTCTGAGCAAATGTGATGAAGGACATCATTGCAGGAAACAATAACAGGCGAAGCCCTTCCCACATGCAGAACGTTTGAGCCCTGATTCCTGTACTTCTGTTGACTTTAAAGAAATCCCTCACAATTAAATAATTGTGCTGTGTTTTCAGGCTGCACAGACTCCCTTTAACAGAGCAGTGAACAATTATACTATCCACGGCATACTTTGGAATGTTTGCTTAGTGTTGAGAGGACAACAGAGAATATGGGACAAATTTATTAATGAGACACCGGCACCACTGCCTGAGTTTATTGGTTTCTTGTTTATTGCCCAACTTATATGGTCATATATAGCCGGTCTGGATGGCGACACTAGATTTCCTTTCCATTCGTGATCACCATGAACAGATTTATTTAATTCTCTGAATTTAAACTCCCCAGCTGCCGTGTGGGATTTGACCTCTTGTCTCCAGTTCAGTCACCAGGCGTGTACTGTCCCCTGAGTGTTCCCCTGTCAGTGGCTGCTCGCATTCACCTACATCACTTTCCGATCCAGCAAAGCTTTGAGTTAAAAGTTCTCATCCTTGTGTTCGGTTCCCTCCAGGACCTTCTTCCTCCCGGTCTCCATCACCCCTTCCAGCAGTGTTCCCACAATCCTGTACACCTTCGATTTTAATTGTCCCGTTCCCAGCTGCCCCGACCCTTCCCTAACCCTTCCCCCCAAAGACGTACCTTAAAGCCTGTCCTAATGTCCTCTGTGTGACTGTTTCTTACATTTCATTTGATAACTGCTCCTGTGAAGCGCTGTGGCATGTTTTACTACATGAAAGGTGGTGTGTTAATGCGAGTTGTTACAGGTGACAGGAAACGATGTAGACTGTGTGTTAAGGGAGCTGACTTCTGCATCCGATGTGCACATCGAACACAATCTGATAACCTTCAAATTGTGATAAACGTGTTTTTTTTACCTTATGAGGTAGGATTTAGCCAGTAAAGAACTTGATGGAGTCAGTGCAAGGGATAGTTCCGAGGGTGGACAGGGAAGCTTGGGAGGAGAGGTCAGTCAAAATCAAGTTTATTGTCATCTGCACGTCCATGTGTGCACAGGTGCAATGAAAAACTTACTTGCAGCAGCATCACAGGCACATAGCATCAGATAAGCAGCATTCACAAGAAAAACATAAATTAGACATATATTGTACATAATTTTTACAAGAAAGAACACAATTAGAACAAAGTTCATTTTAGTGCAAAGTGGATGTACTAGGACATGGAAGCAGCAGTGCAGACTCACTCCCCAACTCTACACTATGAGCTCCTGCTGTTTTGGATGTGAGTGTAGGAGGAATGATTAGTAAGTCTGTAGATGGCATGAGAGTTGGTGGTGTTGTGGACGGCGAGGAAGGTTGTCTAAGGCTACAATAGGATATAGATCAGATGGAAAGTTGGGCAGAGTGTTGGCGGATGGAACTTAATCTCAACAAGTAAGAGGTGATGTCTTTTTGGGAAGTCAAATAAGGGTAGGACGTATGCAGTAAATGATAGGGTGCTAAGGAATGTTGATAAACCTTGGGGTTCAAGTCCATAGTTCCTTGAAAGTGACAAGGGTAGATAGGGTGGTGAAGAAGGCGTACTTGTCTTCATAGGTTGGAGCATAGAATGCAAAATCTGTAATGTTAGGTTGCAATTTTACAAAACACCATTACCTTCATTCTCTGAGTCTTGATTCCTGACCCTCCTCCAATGGGAACACTCTCTCCGTCCACTCTCTCCATAAACTCCATGATTTAAAATATCTCCACCAGATCCCCTCTGTTCCAAGGAGAACAACCCCAGCTTCTCCTGTCCATCCACAGAACTACTGTCCCCATCCCTGGAATCATCCCAGTAAATCTTCCGCACTCTCTCCGAAACCTTTACATCTTTCCCCAAGTGCAGTGCTCAGAACTGGACACAAGCCCCCAGTTGTGGCTGAACCAGTGTTTTATAAAGGGTCATTGTGACTTCCCTTGCTCTTGCAGTCTTTGTCTCTATTTAGAAATTCATTTTGTGGATATCTAGCAGCTTAGTTTGCATCTTAATGTTTAACTGTTTCCTGCCAGATTCCTCAGCATAAACTGGCATGAGCTTTACCCTCTCAGAGTGGAGCAGTCTGTTGAAGACAGAACAATGCTGTTGTATTTAAGTGGCATTATCTCTGTGGATGTCTCAGCTGCAATGTTACTGAAGACCAGGCGGGAGTGCAGCATTCACTAACCTTAATATTTGCTTCCAGGGATAACGCTTTTGACTACCTGGAGTTCCGTCTTTGGATTGGGTTGTGGTCGTCCTTCCTGACTCTCATCCTCGTTGCCACTGATGCCAGTTTCCTGGTGCAGTACTTCACCCGTTTCACCGAGGAAGGGTTCTCATCACTCATCAGCTTCATCTTCATCTACGATGCCTTCAAGAAGATGATTAAACTGTCCCACTACTACCCCATTAACTCGGACTTCAAGGTGGACTACGTCACTCTGTTCAGCTGTACGTGCCTGCGCTGACCAAGGTAGGAGTTGCTTTACCCAGTTTTTGTGTGACCCAAGACCTGGCTAAACACATTGAGGGTTTATTGAAATGGTTCTCACGATCTGGGCCTCACTAGGAAGACAATGGGAGTTGTACAAGACGTTGGTGAGGCCGCACTTGGAGTAGTGTGTTTCAGTTTTGGTCATCCTGTTATGGGAAAGATGGCATTAAGCTGGAAAGAGTGCAGAAAAGATCTACGAGGATCTTGCGGGAACTTGAGGGATAGGGTTACAAGGAGAGGTTGGGCAGGCTAGGACTTTATTCATTGGAGCGTAGGAGACTGAGGGATGATCTTATAGACGTGTATGAAATCATGAGGCCGCATTGATAGGGTGAATGCACTCAGTCTTTTTTGCAGGGTTGGGGAATCAAGAATGAGAGAGCATAGGTTGAAGTGAGAGGGGAGAGATTTAATAGGAACCTGAAGTTTTCACACAGAGGGTAGGGGGTATATGGAACGAGCTGCCAGAACAAGTGGTTGAGGCAGGTACAATGAGGTAGGTGCAATAACAACTTTTCAAAGACATTTGGACAGGTACATGGATAGGAAAGGTTTAGAGAGATATGGATCAAACACGGGCAAATTGGACCAGCTTAGATGGGAATTTTGGTCGGAATGGACAAGTTGGCCCAAAGGGCCTGTTTCTGTGCTGTGTGACTCTATGACAATGACCAGTATTTATTACCTGTCCCAATCTGCCCTTGGGAAGATGGTGGGGAGTCACCTTCTCGAACCACTGCAGACCTTCTGGTGAAGGAGCTCCCACAGTGTTGTTAGGGAGGGAGCTCCAGGATTAATTGACTGATGTTGTGAGTGGTGATACTTACCACAGCCATGATGTTTTCTTTGCTCCTGGTAACTTGTTACTTGAAGGTTGCAAGCTGTAAGGACAGATTCGGCCAGCGTGGAGATAACCAGTGACTCCTCTGTGAATTAAACCTGGTAGACACGCTGCTGTAGACGGCTGAGATTGGTTAATTAGTTTGTGGCTATCCTTCACTCACTGCATCTCTTCAGAAATTAGCCTGTAGTTTGTTTCCTCTTTAAAAAGGCAGCTGGCTGAGTGAATTGACCTCGCTTGCTGTACATTTGACTGTTTCTGTGAGTCAAGGCATATGCCCCGCCCTAACCCATAAACTGAGACCGGACTAAGCAATAAGTACTTTATAAACGATAAACAATCCCACTTCAGGCCAGCTCTGGTTTGTGTGAATCGGCCTCGTGCAGATCAGATCGCTTCAGACCAGTTCAGTACAGGTCTAATGAGGGAAGGATAGTGGTGTTACGTACCCCAGGAACTGCTGAATACATTCTAATACATCACTGAGATCAATAGAACTCTGGAAACTGATGGAATCAAGAGACTGGGCAAGAGAGTGGGTGAGCTGTGGGATTGTCCTTGGTTTCACTGAATGTCAGAGCAGACTCAGTGAGCCGAATGACCTGCTCTGGTTTCTCTCTTCTCTGCTCTTCAAAGCTCTCCATGTTAAACAAGACAACACACTTTTGGGAGGAAGCCATGTTTATGTTTCAGGGCAGCGCGATGTATTGCTATATGAAGTGTTTCTTTGGGAGACAGCCTCACAGCAAGACAGCCATTGATGGGGGTGTGGGGCATGGATCTGATTGTGACTTCAACTCCACCTTAAAAATACTCAAAGACCCTGCTTCCACAGCCTTTATAGAAGAGACTTCCAAAGACTCAGGACTGAGAGAAAGAATTTCACCTAATTTCAGTTTTAAATGTGTGACCTTTGATTGTTAAAGTAACCCCTTATTCTAGATTCTCCCACAAGAGGAAACATCCTCTCCACATCCATCCTGTCAAAGGATTCCTCAGAATCTTACGTTTCAATCAAATCTAGTCGAGCCTGTCCAACTTTTCCTTATAGAACAACCTATCTATTTCAGGTATTAGTCCAGTAAACCTCCTCTGAACTGCTTCCAAAGCATTAACATCCTTCGTTAAGTAAGGAGACCAACACTGTATGTGGTACTGTAGATGTGGTCCTACCAACGCTCTCTATAACTGAAGAATCATCTCCCTATTTTTGTATTCAGTTCCAACAGCCACACTTTCTGCAGGACCAATACTTGCTCATTAACTCATTTCCTTGTAATGTATCCATAGAAACTCTTAGCTTGTGCTTTTATATCTCTGGTTAGTTTTATCTATTACATTTTTTACCCTTTCTTAGTAAGGTTTAATCACCTGTTGCCTGTTTTTGATATCCAGTCTAATCTTCTGACCTGCCACCTAGCTCTGTACAATCACATGCTTTTTCTTTTAGTTTGAGACTACCTTTAACATTTTTACTGAATTGGTAAATTGGTTTATTATTGTCACATGTACTGAGGTACAGTGAAAATCTTTGTTTTGCATGCCATCCATGCAGATCATTTCATCACATCAGTGCATTGAAGTCGTACAAGGGAAAACAATAACAGAATGCAGAATAAAGTGTTACAGCTACAGAGAAAGTGCAGTGCAGGCAGACAATAAGGTGCAAGGTCATAATGAGGTCGATTGTGAGATCAAGAGTCCATCTTATCGTACCAGAGGACCGTTCACTAGTCTTATACCAGTGGGATAGAAGCTGTCCTTGAGCCTGGTGGTACGTGCTTTCAGGCTTTTGTATCTTCTGCCTGATGGGAGAGGGGAGAAGAGAGAATGTCCGGGGTGGGTGGGGTCTTTGATTATGTCGGCTGCTTTACCGAGGCAGCGAGAAGTGTCGACAGAGTCCATGGAGGGGAGGCTGTTTTCCGTGATGTGCTGAGCTGTGTCCACAACTCTCTGCAGTTTCTTGCAGTCTCGGGCAGAGCAGTTGCAAACTAATGCTGTTAGGGAGGGAGTTCCAGGATTCTGACCCAGCGACGGGATATGTTTCCAAGTCAGGATAGTGTGTGACTTGGAGGCAACTTCCATTTGGTGGTGTTCTCCGGGCTTTTGCTGCCCTTGTCCTTCTAACTGGTAGAGGTATTGGGTTTGGAAGGTGCTGTCTGAGGAGTCAGTGAGCTGCTGCAGTGCAGCCTGTATTGATATCTGAGGGGTGATTGAGTAGACTGGGCTGGGGATCTAAGTTTATGGGCCATCACGCTGTTAGCAGAGGCCATTCAACCCATTATGCCTGTGCCAGCTCTTTGATGGGCTCAGTCAGTACGACCCCCTGCCCTTTCTCTGCATCCCTGCACATTTTCCTCCCAGAGTTTCTGGTTTTCCTTTCGAAGGTCCCTGTTGAACAGCCGTTCCCGAATTCCACAGCCTGCTGAATCAGAGCATTCCCATCTTCTCCCGTCTGCTGCTTTTCCCGATTCCCATCCTGGACCACCAGCCATCCAGGTTCCTGAATGACCCAATCCACGCCTCTCGCTCTCCCACCCTCTGATCCCAGCGTCCTGAGATGTAGCAGCTCTAACACAGCCGCGCCATGCCTTGAGCTAACAGGAACTCTGTGCTGAGAAAGTTCCGAGTTTCCATCTTCCCCTGGCCCAGGCTGTGAATAAGTCATCAGCCTTGGAATAAGGGACTGGGCTCAGGGTTACAGAGAGTGAGGTGGGTCACTGACTGCCCAGCTCTGTGTGTGTGTGAGAGAAGCAGTACAGAACCTGCCAGTCTCAGACTGATATCGATCTGCAATTCACGGCTCCAGAATGCACGGAAACAAGTCATTTCTAGCGGAAGGTGATTCATTCTGGCTCCATGCACTCTGGCAAAACTTGGACTTTCTAGGGCGTGTTTTTCTTGCAGAACTTCATGGGAGATTAATCACCCTGCTCATCCATTGCTTCCTCTGACCCTTTCCCAGCCTGACTGACCGCATTGTGCCTTAGTACTCATTGTTCCACAGCAAATGCCAGAATGAAAAGGTTGCCAAGATTGGACTGCCCATTGCCAGGATCACAGGGAGGCCATTCGGCCCAGAGCTTTGCTGCGTTCACTTGCTGCATGTTTGGTTCTATCCTTACTCCAGTAAGATCCACCGGTCTCAGATCTGCCCTGTGGTCTCAGCAGCTCTCTGGGGGAGAGGTGCCACTGCACTCGGTGGGAGGAAGAACTTCCGGACGTCACCCTGAGGTTGTTCCACCCCACTTGCTCAGGACTCCACCAGAGGAAATCATTGATCTCTTTCCAACCCCGTAAAAATGCACAGAGGCAGTCCTCAGGGTTCCATTCCTGAGAACTATCCATAACCCGAACTGCCCATAAGTTGGAAATGAACACAAACGGTGTGTGGGAGAGGGTCACAGCAAAAGCAGTGACAGGAGAGTGAGCAGGCACGGGAGGGGCAGCCGCCAGCCGGCCTCACTGAGTCTGCTCAGCGCACCCAGCTCTGCTCGGCTCCACCCAGCCCCCGATTGTTGCGGCTCGGGGGGTGGGGTGGGGGGTAGAGAAGGCATGCGGACATTTGCTGTTCCCATCCAACAGAAGATGCCTGCAGTCCCACAGCAGCCGACAAATCCACTCCAGGACATTCAACCCCAACCCCGGGCCAGATCCTCAAACAATCAGCTGTCCGCCCACCTCAGGGTGAACTGGAGACCAAACAGGCAGAAGGCAAACACACTGCAGATGCTGGAAGTCCGAGATAAAAACAGGGAATGCTGGAAACACACGGCAGGTCAGGCAGCGTCTGTGGAGAGAGAAGCAATGTTTCAAACTGAAGATCCTTCACCAGAATGGACTTCTGATGAAGAGCCTTTGATCTGAGAAATTAACTCTGTTTTTTCCTCCACAGATGTTGCCTGATCTGCCAAGTGTTTCCAGAATTTTCTTTTTATAACTTTGGGAAAAATGTTTTCTGATTGCAGCCTCTGCCAACCAGCCATCTTCGCTGTCCATCAGCAGAGGGAGGGAGTCAGTCTCACTCGGAGATCAGAATCAGGTTTATTATCACTGACTTATGACGTGAAATTTGTTGTTTTGCAGCAGCAGTACAGTGCAGGACATAAATTTATCATAAATCACAAAAATAAATAAATAGTGCAAAATAAAAGGAATAACGAGGTAGTGTTCATGGGTTCATGGACTGTTCAGGAATCTGATGGCGGAGGGGAAGAAGCTGTTCCTGAATTGTTGAGTGTGGGTCTTCAGGCTCCTGTACCTCCTCCCTGATGGTAGTAACGAGAAGAGGGCATGTCCCGGATGGTGAGGGTCCTTAGTGATGGATGCCGCCTTCTTGAGGCACCGCCTCTTGAAGACGTCCTTGACGGTGGGAGGGTTGTGCCCGTGATGACTGTGCTCTTCTATCTTACTTCCATAATTTAATTTTCTACCAACAAGGATTGTAGAAATTTGGAGCTCTTCAGCACAATGCATTTGGTACTGGAATTGGTTCATTATTGTCACATGTACTGAGGTACAGTGAAAAACTTGTCTTGCATACTGTTCATACAGATCAGTTCATTACACAGTGCATTAAGGTAGTACAAGGTAAAACAATAATGCAGAATAAAGTTACAGAGAAAGTGCAGTGCAGGCAGACAATAAGGTGCAAGGCCATAACGAGGTAGATTGGGAGGTCAAGAGTCCATTTTACCATACTAAGGGACCATTCAATAGTCTTATAGCAGCGCGATAGAAGCTGTCCTTGAGCCTGGTGGTACGTGCTTTCAGGCTTTGTAACTTCAAATAGATGAGGGTTGACGGGGACATGCCAAATTTCTTTAGTCCCCTGAGGAAGTAGAGGCGCTGGTGAGCTTTCTTGGCAGTGGCATCTACGTGGTTGGACCAGGATAGGCTCTTGGTGATGTTCTGTATGGCTTCTAAATATGATCTTGATTTTGAGTCCTTCAACCAAAATTATTCAGAATAGGAAGTAACAACTCCAGAGGTGGTTTCACAAATTGATATTGGTGATGGCAGGAAAAGCTTGGATAGTCTTCACACGTTGCCACCAACACCCCCCAAATTCTACCCTCACCTACACACAAGGGGCAACTTACAGTGGTCAGTTAACCTACCAATCTGCGATGTGAGAGGAAACTGGAGCATCTGGAGGAAACCCATGAAGTCAGAGGAAGAACGTGCAAACTCCACACAGACACTGCCTGAGATCAGGATTGAACTGGGGTCTCTGAAGCTGTGAGACATTGGTTCTACATGCTCACTGTGTCACCCTATTGTTAGCCCTTACTTCAAGAGTGTGTAGTATCAAGGCAGGGATGTCTTAATTCAACAGTGCATGACACCACTGAGACCACATCTGCAGCACTGTGAACAATTTGGTCCCTCTGTTTAAGGAGAGATTTGATTGGAGTCATTTCAGAGGATGATCCCAGATTGGATGGGTTTTGAGCTACATATAAAGGTTAAACAGGTGGGACTCGTTTCTTTACAATTTAGAAGAATGAGAGGTTAATCATATTGAAACAGAAAGTTCGGGGATTGGATGAATACTAAAAGGATGGTTCCTCTGCTGGGAGAGTCCAGAACCAGAGGTGTGGTCTCAGATTGAAGGGGGACTGACGTAAGACTGAATATCAGGAAGAATTTCTTCCCTCAGAAAGTTCTTTGGAATTCCCTGTCACAAAGAGCTGTAGGGCAGAGTCCTTAGGTATGTTTTAAGCTGAGATTTCTAATCAGCAAGGAAATTGAGGGTATGGGGAAAGAACAGGGATGTGGACTTGGAATAACAAACAATCTGCTGGAGGAACTCAATGGGTTGAGCAGCGGACGTAAGGAATGTCAGATGATCCATGATCCTGTTGGATAGCAGAGGAGGTTCAAAGGGCTGAATGGCCTGTTCCTGTTTCTTTTGCTCTTATTGTTGCTCATAGATGAGATTAGTCGAGGACCGATGAGGTTACACATTGTACTGGCCCAAGGCAAGCTGAGTCTGCTCCTTATACCTTCTGAAAAGTTGCCGTAAAAATGTGTAACATAACAGAGAGTATTTTCTTAAGTAATCTCCTGCTCCTAACTGAGGTTGGGTTTTAACAATCAACAGTTCCTTGTTTTATCATAGAGAAATGGAAATATCCAGAACCTCTGAACACAGTGATCAAAGTTGGCAGACTGGAAATTCCATTCTTAAATTCACCTCAGTATGTTTCCATGGCTGTGTGCGTTCTGGAAGGGGTTAATTGTTTCCCAAGCACAGAACCTCAGGACAGAACCTTATCTCAACATTGTGGCTAGGCGTGTGCAGATAAATTGAAGTACTGACATAAATTTCAATGGAACTAAAACAAAATTGCTCCATCAGTCATTCCCAGGAGGTTGGGTCCCAGGGAGTTAGTCACTCGACATGGTGTTGATGAGATGAAGGAAAGCAGATTATCCTGATTTTTCTCTCTCTCTCTCTCTTTCTCTCTCTCACCCCCCCTCTCTCTCTCCCACCTCGCTCTCTCTCTTTCTCTCTCTCTCTCTTCCCCCCACCGCTCCCTCAATCTCTCCTGCTTCAGTCTTCCTTCCTCCCCTTTTGCATTGACTCCCACCCCCCTCATTTCCCCACCCCCCTCATTTCCCCACCCCCCTCATTTCCCCACCCCCCTCATCTTTCCAGCCCCCTTCACTTTAAGGGTCCAAATGTCAGATTGGAAATTTTCGGAAGACGACCACTCATGTGACTTGTGCTGACACTCACTTTCGAAGACAGCCACCCATCTGTCCCCTTTGCTTTGATCATTTTTGGGCACCATCTAATCCCTTTCAGAAACTAGTTTTGGAATCAGCCCACATCATTGTTCCCGGGAGAACAGTCCACTCCCCTGGTGTGAAAGATCTTGCAGATTGGATTTTACCAGTGATTTGTATCTCTGCCCTCTGGCTGTGACACCGGTCAACTCTGGCAAAGCCTCATTACCTTGAAGGGCTTCTGTTCATCTCTGTTCTGAGGAGCACAGTCTAAACTTCTGGGAAAATTCTTGTGTATGTAACCTAAGGCCGTTACATCTTTTCTGGTGCCCTGGTATTGTCCTGATGACCACTGAGTTAGGTCCAGAGTGATCTCCTTGATTTAAGCTAGTAAAGAAGTAGCAGCAGGATAGGCTATTTCAGCCCCTTCTGTCTGCTCTGCTCTTCAATAAGTTCATGGCTGACCTTTCAGCACTTACCCTGTACCTTTTGCTTCCCTTAATATCCAAAGATCAATCAATCACGGCAGGCATGGTAGTGTAGCGGTTAGTGTAACGCTATTACAGCGCCAGCGACCCAGGTTCGAGTCCGGCCGCTGTCCCCGTATCTGCGTGGGTTTCCTCTGGGTGCTCCAGTTTCGTCCCACATTGGAATGCTATGTTGGTGCCAGAAGCATGGCGACACTTGCGGGCTGCCCCCAGAACACTATACGCAAAAGATGCATTTCACTGTGTGTTTCGATGTGCATGTGACTAATAAAGAAATCTTATCACTATTTTTGAATGAGCGTCCACCACTCTCCAGGGTAGAGAATTCCAGATTCTGATGAAGAAATTTCTCCTCGTCTCAATCCTGAATGGCAGATCCGTTATCCTGGAGGCTCTGGAGGTTGTGGACACCCCAGATAGTGAAACATCCTCCTAACATCTCTTTGCTTGCATGTTCTAAACTTTGATTAACACACCTAAGTGTTCTTCTCAAGCAGTTGACAACTTGGTCAGCCACTTCAGTGTACGCAGACACCGAGGTGTCCATTCATGTCTCATTCCCAAAATTGTGCCATTAACAAGTCTTTCCAACCCGTATCAGCTCTGAGTTCCTCATCAATGAGTCCCTACCAGGCTGATCTTGCCATTTCTGGACATTCATAATGTAGAGATAAACTTGACAGGTGAGTGTGTGGTTTGTATTGTGTAGCTTGTGGTTTATGCACCAATATCTCATTTGTTGTGAATTATTGGCAGTGTTCCCACTCTCAAAACTCAGTTAGCTGACTTAAAATGCAGATATTGTGGTTAGGACCTGAATTATTTGCATTAATTCTTTATTTTCCCAGATGTTTTCATTGCAAATTTAGAAATAGCATGAACGTCAATGATTATAGAGGCAGCTAAATCTTTGCAAAATGCTTGCTTGGGCTCAGCAGGAGTCTCATATCCATTTCTGGGACGACTCTTTTGGGCAGATGTGCAGTAAAACTCTGATAAATCCAGTCCCCTTGGGATTTTGTCAGACTGGCAGATTTTCTGGACTATTGGATGTTACTCCCTATTAATACCCAAACACACTTTTATTTCACTTTTGGTACATGTTACGCTGTGGTAGAATGAATTTTCCAGTGAGCCCAGTGCGATTAGGAAATGTACAAACACTCCCACCCTGGCCCCATCCACTCCCTCATCCCACACTCCGGATCATGGCCCCAGACACACTTTGTACCCTCCAGGTCCAGCCGCCCACACCACTTGCACTCTGGACCCCTGGCTCGTACTCCAGACCAATGAGTGAGCCAGATGCCGGAATATCAGGATCTCCGAACAATCATATACCAGATTACGGAGGTGGTCAAGGAGATTCGCTGGAGCAGATGTGGGAGGCTGGAGAGGTTAAAGCTGCTCTCTCTCTGGAGTAGAGCAGGTTAAAGGGAGATTTAATAGTGTTGGTCAGAATGGGAAGGGTTGGATAGAAACATTCTGACGAGCAGGCAGTGGAGATGGAGGCCATTTGGCCCATCATGTCATGCTAGCTCTCAGTAGTCCCTTCCCCTTCTGTACCTACCCAACCACTACTTCAGCCTGCAACTTCTTCACATGACCATCATCCCCTTTAGATTATCTTGCCACTTAGCTTAGGGATAACGGACAGCAGCCAGTTCACCTACCAGCAGGTCTTTGGGATGTGGGAAACCCATGTGGTCAGTGGGAGAACATGCAAACTACACACAGTCAGCACCTGGGGGGGGTGGGGGGGGGGTGGTCAGGATTGAACTGGGGTCGCTGGAGATGTGAAACAGCGGCACTACCTACTGCTCTCCCTCCCCACCACCACCACCCCCGCCCCCCCATGTTGCCTGACGACAAGGAGGCAGGAGGAAGTTTTCCAGAGAGCTCACGATCTGGGACATGGTGGAAGGGGAGGGGTGGAAGCCAGTTCACCAGGAAATTTCAGGGGAATTGAAAAGTAGTCGAATTCAGGCAGGGTGAAAGGGCGGCGAGTGACTCCCCCCACCCCCAAAACACACCAGCCCCACAGAACAATTCATAAAAGCAAACAGTGCACTCCTCTGCAGAAATCTGGTGTGCTTGGGAAGGCTTAAATAAAAGCCAGATATGTGCACCACCCCAGCCATGTCTCAGTAGAGCAAAGCATTATGGTGTCTGGCCTGCTGATTTCTCCGGCTTTTTGTCTCCAGACCTCTCATTTTGGTTCCCAATACCTGCCCATTTTCACTCTCCCTGGAACACTGCTGAAAACTCAGCCACAGCTTAACAGAGATGTTTCACTCTTTGTAAAAGGTCTCTTGTGAAGAATGTTGCTTTTCGAGTTATGTCTGTGTTGAGGGGGATTGCAAAGGGGTCACATTTTCTCTGCTTTGTTTGAAGAACTATTTATTATTTGCAAACAGTGAATATTGTCAGCCTCCTGACATCAGAGTGAACCGAGTGACCTGTGTAACTATGACAGGAGTGTCTCTCTGGTGCTCAGTCAGACCGCTCAGAATGCAACAATTCCAGGTATCAGTCAAAAGCAATGTAGATGCCAGAGATCTGAAACATAAATAGAAACTACTGGAAACACTCAGCAAGTCAGGCATCATCTGTAGAGACAAAAACAGAGGTAACCTTTCAGGTCTGGGATGCTTGATCACTTTGCTGGTTTGCCTAACCTGGGTTGAGTAGCTCTGGCTATTTCCTCACACAGTTACCTCATTATCGGATCTACTTAAATGGCCAAAAGATTTCTTTTGCACCTTCCGCCTCATCCAGATGTCCCATGTAGAAAACCCAGTCCAACCCAGCCCCAGCCAATCAGAGCCCAACTCAGTCCCAGCCAATCCAAACCCAATGCTGGACAATCAGGATCCAACTTGACATGACCTGAGTGTGACTAGTCTGTAACCTGAGAACGGGACAGTCTGTCCACAGAAGTGGCCCCTCACCCCTGGACCGATGCACTAGTGTCCTCTGCAATGTCTTCAAGGCATTCGTAAGGTGCGGACCCAGAATTGGACACACTTCTCCCACTGGAGCTGAGCTGTATTCTTTTGCTTCTAGAATTTTATTTAACTTAAATGAAGTGAATTAATTAGCGGCATTACTGTTAGCATCGTTGATTAGCAGCATGGTGGCATGGCAGTTAGCACTGCTGTCTCTCAGCTCCAGACACCTGGGTTTGATCCTGATCAGATGCTGTCTGCGTGGAGTTTGCATGTTCTCTCCATATGAGTTTCCCCTGGGGGATCTGGTTTCCTCCAACACATCCCGAAGACGTGCTGGTCAGTTAATTACCCCTAGTATAGGCAGTTGTCAAAAGAATCAAGGACGGGTTGGTGGGCAAGTGTGAGAGAGAGTCAACTACAGGGCCACTGGGAAATAAGGAGCATGTGAATGGGGCTGATGGGATAGCTCTGCCTGAGCCAGCACAGGTGCAATGGGCTGAATGGAGTTATAGACTGAGAGAGTCATACAGCACGGAAACAGGCCCTTCGGCCCAACTCATCCATGCTGATCAAGTTGCCTACCAGAGCCAGTCCCATTTGCCTGTTATTAGCCCATATCCCTCAATGCCTTTCCTATCCGTGCACTTTTCCAAGCATCCTTTAAGTGTTGTTATTGTACCTACCTCTACCACTTCCTCTGGCAGCTCGTTCCATATACGGACCACCCTCTGTGTGGAAAAACTTGCCCCTCAGATCCCCTTTAAATCTTTCCCCTCTCACCTGCCACGGAATTACAACGTTTAAAAGACACTTGGACGGGTACCTGGATAGGAAAGGTTTAGAAGGATATGGGCCAAATGCAGGCAAATGGGACTGGCTCAGGAAGAAATCCTGGTCAGCGTGGACAAGTTGGGCCGAAGGGCCTGTTTCCGTACTCTATAACTCAGTAACCCTATCGCTCTCATGACCTTGTGAAGCAGCCAGTTACAATTTTATTGCATTAGCCTTGTTATATAAATGCAAGTTGTTGCTGCATTGCACCAGGAATGTGGGTGGCAATGATCTGAAGTCCCTATTAATAACTCTCCTATTTCAGTGTTAAGGAGAATTGTGAATGCAATCAAACCTCATTAAAGTTGACAAATCCGCAGAACATTGGTAAATGATATTGAGGCTCATTCAGTCTGGAAGCTGCATGACGATCAGGGAGAGCAAAGTCCAGTTATAATCTTACTAGTGACAACTAATTGGACAACAACCCTTCTGGTGATGGATGGGTTCAGTGTTGCCTTTCTGCACCATATGTCCCGATCCCACCACCGTGACCACCCTCACCTCCCCAACAAAGACCTTGACAGTTCGCACACAAGGCTGCTTTCTGCTCCTGTTATTTTTCTGATCCCTGAATTATAAGGAGTTCACGGCACAGAGAAAGTGCATTTGGCCCATCTGGTCCATGCTAGTACAGCCCACATGAATCTCCTCCTACCCCCTCTATTTTGTCCGTTTGAACATAGAGATGGAATATAGAAGTAGAGAAGTCTTGCTACAACTGCACAGGGCTCTGGGGAGATCACACCTGGACTACCATGTATAGTTGTGGTCGCCTTAACTGAGGAAAATATACTTAAAGTCATAGAGTCTTACAGCACGGAAACAGGCCCTTCGGCCCAACTCGTCCATGCCGACTGTGTTGCCCAGCGAGTTAGTCCCATCTGCCCATGTTTGACCCATAGCCCTCTAAACCTCTCCTATCCATGGACTTATCTACATGGCTTTTAAACATTGCTGATGTGCCTGTCTCAACCACTATTTCTGGCAGCTCATTCCAAATACGCACCACCCTTTGCGTGAAGAAGCTGCCCCTGAGGTCCCTTTTAAATCTCTTGCCTCTGTTCTGAAACCTATGGCCTCTTGTTTTTAGCACCCCCTCCCTGGGAAAAAGACTGTGTGCTTTCACCCTGTCTATGCCCCTCATGATCTTATATATCTCTATCAGGTCACCCCTCAATCTCCTACATTCCAGGGAATAAAGTCCTAGTCTTCGCAACCTTCTTGTTGCATTAGAGAGGTTGCATTGGAGTTCAGAGAAGCTTCAGTGGGTTGAATTTTGAGATGAAGGGGTTGTCTCATGAAGATAGATTGAGCATGTTCAACTTATTGTAGTTTAAAAGATTGAAAGATGATCTATTAAAACCAATAAGGTTCTGGGGGGAGGGGTGGGGGGGAGTGACAGGGTGTGTGCTGAGAGGATGTTTCCTCTAGTGAAGGTATCTGGTACTGGGGGCATGGTTTCAGAATAAAGGGTCACCCATTTAAGACGGAGATGAAGAGGAATTTCATCCTCAGAGAGTCGAATCTTTGGAATTCTCTACTGAACGGTTTCTTAGTACGATAAGATGGACTCTTTGACCTCACAACCTACCTCGTTATGATCTTGCACCTTATTGTCTGCCTGCTCTGCACTTTCTCTGTAGCTATGACACTTTAACTCTGCATTCTGTATTGTTTTACCCTGTACTACCTCAATGCACTGTGCAATGAATTGATCTGTATGGATGGTATGCAAGACAAGTTTTTCACTGCAGTAATATTCCAATTCCCCAGAGAGATGTAGAGGCAGAGTCATTGAATCAGAGTCAGGTTTATTATCACTGACATATGTTGTGAAATTGTTGGAAATATTTGAAACCGACATCTTGTGGGAACAAAGGGAACAGAGCCAAGGCCAAGCTCAGAGCAGTTGTGATCTCATTGAGTGGAGGTGGCAGACGAGAGGCCATTAGGGCCAACGACTGCTCCTATCTCTTCTGGTCACTTCCTTCTTTACTCCTCTACTCAGCTCCATCTCTGCTGCTCACCTCAACAACTGCCCGAGGGAAGGAGTTCTCCACACTCCCCACTCTCCGGGTGAAGAAACTTCCCAGATCAGATTTACTTGTGACCACCTTACATCTGTGAGTTCCTCCATCTGGACTCCTCCCACAGGTTGAAACATCTTTTCTACATCTATCCATTCAAACTCGGTCATACCAGACCATATTCACCCCACCCCCGGCCCCCACCCCCACCCCCAGCCCCCAGATCTATCCAACTTGTGGCTCACTATCCAGTTTACATTCCCCGCATCCCTGGGTGAGATTTTCCACAGTAAAGGTGATTGTTGGGTAAGGGTGATGCAAGGTGAGTGGATCACTCCGCAGCCACAGAGGGAAGTTGGGAATCTGCTCCCGCTGTGATTCTGGTCACTTAGTTCATTGCAGTTTGCAGCCCAGTTCCTCTACCTCATGTTGCAGCTATGTCATTGGTCCTGGAATCCCTTGGGCAGCCAATCTCACAGGTGCACGAGTTCCCTCTTCCACCTACATCACACAGCACTGGGGGGTCAGTGGATCAGGCAGAGTCTGTGGAGGGAAATGGACAGTCGGTGTTTCGGGTCGAGACCCTTCTGTGACCCTTCTACCTCACAGCATTGTACCCAGAGACACAAGAGACTGCGAATGCTGGAACCTGGAACAAAAAGTGAATTGTATCTCGGTGCGTGACAATAACAGACCAATACCAAGAGCAGTAAATTGCTTGAGTAACTCAGCGAGTGAGGCAGAATCTGTGTACGGTCGATGTTTTGGGTCTATTGGGACTGGTTATACCTGAGCTGGGCATTAGTAATTGCCGCTGACTGCTCAAAAATCACCTCTTGCCGAACAGAATATCTGTACACTTACAGCACAAGTATCGGTTCAGACTAATTCGTATCGCGTTCAACAGAATGATACTGACTCCAAAGGTGTAAATGTAAAGTACAAGTTACGTACATTGATCAGGCTTGTGTTCTTTTAGGGGGAATGATCTAATCAAGATGGTTAAAATGATTAGAGGTCGAGGGAGTAGACCTAGATGAAGCACTTCGCTCCAGAGAGAGAAGAGTCCAGGACAAAGAGGTGGAACATTCTCAGAGCCAGGTAGCTCAGGGTGATGTCAGGAAGACCCTCCTCACACCAAAGGCAGAATGAGTCTCGAGCCTCTCCCCCAGAAAGCCAGATGAAGGGTCCCCCATCCAGTCCAGATGGTCTCAACCCAAAATGTCGACTGTCCATTTCCGTCCACAGATGCTGCCTGACCCGCTGAGTTCCTCCAGCACCTTGTGTGTTGCTCCAGATTTCCAGCATCTGCAGTGTCTTGTGTCTACACTGAGAGGGGGTTAATCAGAGTATGCAGAGAGACCTGCTCTCTGACCGTTCTCCACGCAGACGAGAATTGACCCACCGGCTGTTCTGACTAGTTCTGGAGTTGGGGAACCTGTGGTGTTGGTTGACTCCGGACTGTGGGTGGACTGGAATGAACCAACGCCACTCTTTTTCCTGTCTTTTACTTTCGATGTAGACTATTCATGAAATCAGTTGGCTCAGACTGTTCTCAGTCATTGACATTTTCACATGGATGAAGCTGATGTGGTTGGATCCTGCAATAAAGATAATTATGGGATGTGTGTCAGTGGAGGTCCTGCGTCAGGTGGTGGGCCAGGTCCTGTTTCAAGGTGTGTCCATGTGAGAAGCGCTGTTCTCTGTGACCCTCCTTCACACCCACACATGAAGTGATTAACATTGGTCCCGGCTCATCCAGTTAAACATCTTCCTGTGGGCCTCTGGACTACTTTGTAGAGCTGAATACCTGCTACAGGACACAACTCAGCACATCACAGAAACCAGCCTCCCCTCCATGGACGCTGTCTACACCTCACTGCCTCGGTAAAGCAGCCAACATAATTAAAAACCCCACCCACCCTAGACATTCTCTCTTCTCTCCCCCACCCCCACCCCCCCAATCAGGCAGAAGATACAGAAGCCTGAAAGCACGGACCACCAGGCTCAAGGACAGCTTCTATCCCACTGTTATAATACTATTGAACAGTCCCCACTACGATAAGATGGGCTCTTGACCTCACATTCTACCTCGTTATGGCCCTGCACCTTATTGTCTACCTGCACTGCACTTTCTCTGTAACTGTAACACTTTATTCTGAATTCTGTTATTGTTTTCCCTTGTGCTACCTCAATGCACTGTTGTAATGAATTGATCTGTATGGACAGCATGCAAAACAAGGTTTTTCACTGTACCTCGGTACATGTGACAATAATAAACCAATTTACCACATGACCAACGGCACCAACCTTTGGTGCAGATATTCCTTCAAAAAGGTGTCTGTTATGGGGCAGTGTGTCTGTTGGGAGAGTGAGCCTGGTCTGTCCAGAGAGCGAGAGAGAATGTTTGGAACAGAGCAATGTACCATCATCTAAACCAGCCGACACACTCTTCCTCGCTGAGCCCACCCTGGGTCCACAGGTGTGAGGAATCCTCGCACTGAATAGTCATGTATGCAGTGCCAGAGGTTCACTTGTAGCTGTATAAGGATCCAAGGGTGTGGGACTGGTTGGATTGCTCTGATAGACAGCTGCCATGGACTCAGTGGGTGGAGACAATCTCTCCATGTCTACCCAATCCAGGCTCTTTGTAATCCTCACCACCCACCACTTGGTCCTATTTCTTCTTGAGGAGCTGTCAGTTGTCCCTCATAGTGTCCACACTTGGGCACTGTGTGGGGAGTAGATGCCGGTGAGATTGAACCTTTCTGGTGTGAGACTCTCAGGGTAGGATTTCAGCTGGAGCTCCCAGCTCTGGCTGCTTTCATCTGCAAATTCCGTTGAAGTTCACACCTGACCAGCAGGGTTTGGGAGCAGTTGATACAGAACTGTGCTGGTTTCCACTGTTGGACCTCTGTGTGTATAGTCCACTAAAACACTAGCAGACAGCCTAAAATCAATAATTGAAAGGCGAGCAGATTGAAAGCCTTCAGGTACTGGAATGCCAAGGGATAGGCGTAATGCCCCAGCGTACTCTCTCTATTCCGGCAAGTCTGTCCTTGTCGATAATCCCGTCAATGTAGCCCAAGTCTTTGCACTGTAGCACATGCTTCAAACAAGCAGCAACAGTTTTCCATGTGCTGATGCTGTTGTATGACATACACATAGAACTTAGGACAGGAACAGGCCCTCTGGCCCACTGTCTCTGCCAAGTGTGATGGCAAATTAAACTAATCCCTTCTGCCTGCACATCAGGATCAGGTTTATTATCACTGACATATGTCGTGAAATTTGTTGTTTTGCTGCAGCAGTACAGTGCAAGACATAAAATTACTGTATGCTATACGTGATTCATATTCCTCCAATTCCCTGCATATTCATGTGTCTGTCTAAAAGCCTCTTAAACACCACTGTTGTATCTGCATCCACCACCACCCCTGGCAGCCCGTTTCAGGCACCCACCACTCTCTGTAAAAACTTACCCCACACGTCTCCTTCAAACTTTCCCCCTCTCACCTTAAAGCTATGCCCTCTAGTATTCGACATTTCTAGCTTGGGAAAAAGACCCTGACTACCTACCCTATCTATGCCTCTCATAATTTTATAAACTTCTATCAGGTCTCCCCTCAGCTTTCAATGCTCCGGAAAAAGCAACCCAGGGATGCTTTAAGGTTACACCTCTTCCAGATCAATTTGTGCCTCATTTTATCCACTGTGACCAGATTTTAGCTGCCAGTATGTGAATATATCTTATGTACACAGATTTTTTCAATTTCTTCCACTCCATTGTTCCATTGAAACATCTTTAGTGGGACAACACACCAGATGCTGGAGGAACTCAGCAGGTCAGGCAGCATCCATGGTGGGAAATGAACAGTCAATGTTTGGACTAGTTGACCCTCTATGAGTTCCTCCAGCACCTTGTGTGTTGCTCCACGTGCCAGCACCTGCAGTCTCTTGTGTCTACACGTATAACGGGAATTGTGCATGCAAACATGTCACACTGGGGTTAGAGCCTTCCACCAACGCCACCATTGTCAGGAGTACATAATTACAAGGTGACAATTTTCTGGTCTGAGACCACACTTTAGGGAGGTTGGCAGGGCCAGGAAGACCGTGTGGAGATTTACTGGAACCGTCCCAGGAATAAGGGATGAGTTATGCAGGGAGTCTGGGACTGTTCTTGGAGAGGAGCAGGTTAAGGGGAGACTTAATAGAGGTGTCCAAAATTAGGAAGGGTTTGCAAGAGGTAAGTAAAGAGAAACTCTTTCTAATGCTGAAACTCTGATTAACCAGGGGTTTAAGTTGTTGGTAGATGAACCAAAGGCATACTGAGGTAACATCACATGTTACACAGTGAGCAGTCAGGATTTGGAAAGTGCTCGCTGTTGAGGCAGTGGGTCCAAAAGCAACTCTCACTTGGACTTGGAGAAGGACTTGAAGAAGAATTTCCAGAGCCCTGAGGAAAGGACAGTGTGAATATTTGCAGAGTTCTTTCAAAGAGCTAGCACAGGCACATTGGGCTGATTGGCCTCCTCTTGTTTAGTGATCTAGGAATTGACAGTTCCCTTTCATCTGTACCTTTCCTTTTCAGCCACCAGCAATGACTGACAATGTCTTCTCCCTCTGATAAGCAAGAGTTGAAATTTGGTTTTGCCTTCCAATCATATGTCCCTCCATCCCATGGAATAATTTGAGAAGTCATTAGTTTAATAAAGGAAAAGTGACTGCCAATTTGCACAGATCAAGATCTCACAACTCAGGGTGATGTTGGTTGATGGCTAGATTATAGGTCAGAATACCAGTGAGAACTTCCCAGCTTTTCACATCCAACTGAGGGGACAATTTAACATCTCACCTTGTTTCTGCCTCAGGATCTTCCTGCAGGGTGAGGTGTCTGGAATTTGGGCTGATGAAGGCAGATAGGCAGCAGTTTGAATTTTAATTTCAATGACCAAAAATAACATGTCTTAGGTGTGGTGACGAAAGCTAAGAACCTGTGTATCAGCACTTTGCAAGATGAATCTTTTGACTGACAGTCCCTTTGGTGTTGATTAAGTGAATAACGATTGATGATTCAAACAACTGAAGGCTCTTGTTGTGCTTGAGGTATGTGAAGCATCTCAGGAGAATATGGGAGAGGTCATTCCTTCAATTCTTCTTGAGTTGACTGACCCTTTCTCTCACGCTTTTCTGCAGGTGTGAATTCAAGCCTTCTGTGGAACAACTCTGACTCTGTGACTTCAGCCATTCCCTGGATACACAATGACACCATTCACACCGTAAGTGCTTGTCATTCTGCAACACAGCAGTGGAGCTGGTGATGCTAGGGCTGGGTTCCCATGGCCCCTTCCACATGTTGGCTCTGTGTCGGATGTGTTGCAAGCAGCTTAATTTATTTACAGCACAGAGCAGATGATAGGTTCGGATATAAATGGAGATGGAACCTGTTAATGATGATTAAATTCTCTTGTTGCCCTTACTTGTGAGATATGGGATTTGGGGAGCCAATGTTAAACCTCAAGCAGAAGATGCAGATTCAGATTAGTTTATTGTCACACACACCAGGGTGCAATGAAATCCCTTGCTTGTGTGAAGCTCACAGAGTGAATGGTATACATGCTAATAATAGATACAACAATAAGTACAACGATGTAATGCTGCAAAGTACGGAAGTGCAAACTGAGGGCAGTGCAAAAAGAAATGATAAAGTGACAATAACAGAAAAGGTAGAATTAAGGGTTCAAGACATGGCAAGCACCTCCGGGAAGTGGATGTGAAAGGGGGATTGGTTCAGGAGTCTGATCGCAGTGGAGAAGAAGCTGAATTGGAATTGGTTTATTATTGTCACATATACTGAGGTACAGTGAAAAACTTGTCTTGCAAACCATCCATACAGATCAATTCATTAGATAAGATAAGATCTTTATTAGTCACATGTACATCGAAACACACAGTGAAATACATCTTTTGCATAGTGATTTTTTGGGGGGCAGCCCGCAAGTGTCGCCACACTTCCGGCGCCAACATTGCATGCCCACAACTTCCTAACCCGTACATCTTTTGGAATGTGGGAGGAAACCGGAGCACCCGGAGGAAACCCACGCAGACACGGGGAGAACGTATAAGCTCCTTACAGACAGCGGCAGGAATTGAACCCAGGTCGCTGGCGCTGTAAAGCATTATGCTAACCACTATGCTACCGTGCCTGCCAACAGTGCATTGAGGTACTACAAGGGAAACAATAACAGAATGCAGAATAAAGTGTTACAGTTACAGAGAAAGTGCAGTGCAGGCAGACAATAAGGTGCAAGGTCATAATGAGGTAGATTGTGAGGTCAATAGTCCATCTTATCGTACTAGGGGACCGTTCAATAGTCTTATAACAGCAGGATAGAAGCTGTCCTTGAGCCTGGTGGTACGTGCATTCAGGAGAGGAAGTGGTTGAGCAGGTACATTTGATACATTTAACAGGTATGTGGACAGGTATATGGATGACAAGAGTTTAGAAGGATATGGGATTAGCTTCAATATACATCTCGGTAGGCATGGATAAGTGTGGGCCAAAGGGCCTTTTTTCCGTGCTGTACAACTCTATGACTCACTGAATCGTGTGGGATTGACAGGCTTTTCTGAGGCTGTGGCAGATACACAGGGAAAAAGGTCAGTCACTTAGGACACTGGTTGGAGAACTTCCTTCTCTCCGAGGAGTGTGACTCTTAGGAATTCTCTACCTCAGCGTGAGCAGTGGTGGTCTTTAAGGGATCAGGAAGGAATCCAGGGATTGGGCAGGAAGAAGGAGTTGAGGTGAACCCTCTCCCCTTTACCCCTCCACTGACATTTGATATCAACTCTGTTTCACAGGTTCCAGCCTTTGAAATATGTAGATTATTATCTCTTTGTTAACAGCAGCAGCACATTTTATTTCAGGCACCAGTTGTCCTGACATTGTTGATCCTGAGGGGAGGGCTGGGGGCGTTTAAATGCCTAAATCTTCCTCTTTCTCGGAGCTGTTGCCCGAGGCAGTGTGGTGGAAAGTCAGCCAGGTGGACCTCACTCCTGACACCTCCACACTGTCACCTCGCCCACAATATCAGAAGTGGAGTCAGTACCCGGAGCGAGATAAGGAGACGAGGTGATGAGGGCTTGTCACTCAGGAGCAATCTGTATCAGCCAGATCTGTGCGTGGCTGAGGGAGTTTACTCTGTTCCCTCACAGTCAGTAAAGTCCCAGCCGCACTATAATGGAGGGGACTTCAATAGCAACTTAACAGAACAACTAATTGTGGCTGCATGGTTATAAAGGCACAGGAAGAGGCCACTCCGCTGAGTCAAGTTGAGCTTATTGCCACATGCACAAGTACAGTGAGGCACAGGTACAATGAAAAGCTTGCTTGCAGCAGCATCACAGGCACGTAGGTACAGACAACACACCGAATATCAATTATACGTAAATTATACCACATAGTGGGAAAAAAAGACATGCAAAAACAAGACCTTAGTGCAAAACAAAACAAAGACACAGTCTTTTGATCGTGAGTGGTCGGTGCCTAGAATGGGTTACCAGGGGTAGTAGTGGAAGCAGGCAGTTGGTGAAGTTTAAGAGGCTTTTCGATCGACACATGAATATGAAGGGAAGGGAGGGATATGGATGATACACAGGAGGAGGACATTTAGTATAAACTAGCATGACAATTGGCACAACATCGTGGGCTGAATGGCCTGTCCAGTGCTGTGCTGTTCTATGTTCTCTGCAAGAGGTGGTCAGTAGTATTCTGTTGCTGAGGTAGGGTTGTGTCCCTCGAACATGTTCCCCCACTCAAGCAGATCCAACTGCATCTCCCTGAATCCCCCTGACCAACAAAATACCTTGAATCTCTGGTCTCTCCTGGTGGTGGGAGTCCGAGATTCCTCCTCTCCCTGGGAGGGCAAAAGCTTTCTAAGTCACCCTGAACAATGAGGTTCTACCCCTTTGCTCTGAGCTCCTCCCACTGACCCCCTCCAACAAACCCTGGGCAGGCAGGTCCCCAGGTTACGGCAGGGCTCCTTTCCTGAGAACTGACGGTGAGTCGGGAATGAACAGAAACCGTGTGTGGGAGAGGGTCACAGAAACTGCCCAGTCCTGAGGAAGGTCTTTGGACCTGAGGCATTAATTCTGTTTCTCTTCCCACAAATAGGGCCCTAGTGTCATGGAGTTGTACAACGTAATATCCAGGCCCTTCAGCCCACCAGGTCTATGCTGACCATCATGTCTATCTGTATTATCCCACCTGCCTGCATTAACTCCATGTCCCTCAGTGCCCTGCTCATTCCAGCACCTGTCCAGATGCCTCTTAAATATCACTACTGTTCCTGCCTCCATCTCCTCCTCTGGCAGCTCATTCCAGATACCGACTACTCTGTGTGAAAAATTTACCCCTCAGATCCCTTTTAAACCTCCTCCCTCTCACTGTAAACCTGTGCCCTCTGTTTCAGACACCCCTACCATGAGAAATAGACTCTGACTACCTACCCTATCTATGCCTCTTAATTTTATACACCTCTATCATGTCACCCCTCAGCCTCCTTCACTCCAGGGAAAACAGACCCAGCCTGTCCAATCTCTCCTGTTCAGCCCTCCAAACCAGGCAACATTTTTGTGAATCTTTCCCGCATCCTCTCGAGCTTGATCACATCCTTCCCATAGTGTGGTGACCAGAACTGCACGCAGTGCTCCAAGTGCAGCCTAACCAACGTTTTGTACAGCTGTAACATGACGTCCCAACTCTGGTACTCAGTGCCTCAGCCAGTGAAGACAAGCGGGCCATATGCTTTCCTCACCACGCTGTCTACCTGTGTTCCCATTTTCAGGGAACCATGTACTTGTACCCCCAGGTCTCTCTGTTCAACAACACTCCCATGTCCTACCCTGGTCTAACTACCTAAGATGCAGTTTTAATATTGCCTTACATGTCTTGGTGTAGTTTTTTTTGTTCAATAATGCCCTGTGTCATACCCAGGAATATTTTCTTAATTTATTTTATACATTTGCTGCTTTATAATTGGACGTTATTGCTGATGCAATTGACCCAAATGTGTTTTGTGGTAATACATCCCAGGGCATCTCTCAAATACAGATTTGGGGTCCATGCTTTCCACATACTTAATCCTCTCTGACCCAGTTTTGGTCTGGTAAAGTTGTTGTGATATCAGAGTCAAGGCCCACCCAGCTGTGGATGAGATCCAGGTTTGCTCTGAGACCTACCTAATGTTGGTGAGGGAATGTATTTCTTGAATAGACTCATGGATCCCGTTCATAAATCAAATGACTGTTGTGGCAATGGGAATTGCTGGCTTGACAGGGTTTCTACTCAAAGCCCCAAATTAGATTACAATCTCTTTGTTTATGTTACAGCAAAGCACACACAGGACATTGCACAACAGAGCCTTGTTTGCAGATACTGCAATAAATACTAATTACCCCAATACATGGGGAGTCCATAGAGCAAAGATTTAATGTAATCACACATATCAATTGGACCAATTTAGAGTATGCATTCAGAAAGCCAATCACTGGTTATTTAAAGAGCACAACAAAATTTTGTGATATGAAGGGGTAGAATTTTTTATTGATGGGATGTAAAGTTCATTGGCAATGCTGATATTTATTGTCCATCTTTTACTGCCCCTGGGCTGAGGAGGTAGTTGAGTTAGACCATAAGCCATAAGAACATAAGACGAAGGAGCAGAATTAGGCCATTCAGCCCATCTAGTCTGCTCCACCGTTCGATCATGGCTGATTTACTTTTCCCTCTCAACCCCATTCTCCTGCCTTCTCCCTGTAACCTTTGATGCCCTTACTAGTCAAGAACCTATCAACCTCCACTTTAAATACACCCAATGACTTGGCCTCCACAGCCATCTGTGGCAACGAATTCCACAGATTCACCACCCTCTGGCTGAAGAAATTCCTCCTCATCTCTGTTCTGTCCTTTTATTCTGAGGCCGTGCCTCTGGTCCGAGACTCTCCCACTACTGGAAACATCCTCTCCACGTCTGCTCTATCCAGGCCTTTCAATATTCAGTAGGTTTCAATGAGATCCCCCCTTATTCTTCTAAACTCCAGTGAGTACAGGCCCAGAGCCATCAAATACTCCTCATGTGTTAACCCTTTCTTTCCCGGGATCATTCTCGTAAATCTTCTTTGGACCCTCTCCGATGCCAGCACATCCTTCCTTAGATATGGGTCCCAAAACTGCTCACAATACTCCAAATGTGGTCTGACCAACACCTTATAAAGCTTCAGCATTTCATCCTTGCTTTTATATTCTAGTCCTCTCGAAATGAATGCTAACATTGCATTTGCCTTCCTTACTGCCGACTCAACCTGCAAGTTAACCTGCACTAAGACTCCCAAGTCCCTTTGCACCTCTGATTTCTGAATTCACTCCCCATTTAGAAAATAGTCTACACCTTTATTCCTTCTACCAAAGTGCATGACCGTACACTTCCCCACGCTGTATTCCATCTGTCACTTCGTTGCCCATTCTCCCAAACTGTCCAAGTCCTTCTGCAGACTTCCTGCTTCATGCAGTTAACCTTGTTGGTGTGTGCTTGGAGTCACATTTAGACCATGCTGGGTAAGGACAGTGGGTTACCTCCCCGAAGGGGTTTAGTGAGCCAAATGTTTTTTTTAACAACTGCTAGGGCCCGCTGTTTGAAATCATTGCCTGAATTCCCAGCTGTTGTAGTTGCATTTTGCACTGAGGTCTTGTTTTTGCACCGTCTTTTTTTTCACTGTATGGTATAATTTATGTTCTGTGTGTTGTCTGTACCTACGTGCCTGTGATGCTGCTGCAAGCACATTTTTCTCTGTACCTGTACCTCCCCATACTTGTGCACACGAAAATAAAATCAACTTGACTTGACTTGGCTTGACTCGGATTCAGGCCCATGTATCTGACTCCAGAACACTGCCCACTGGTCTCTAACCACCCCAGCACCAGATGCACCACTCTGTAGCAATGGTTCTCTCCACCGGCCATCCAGTTTCACCACACTCAGTTAACTTGTGAAGTGCCTCCTCTTCAAGGAACCATCAGATTTACCAGTGGAATGATCCATGATCTTGGCTCCAGTGACTGTTTAGCAAAGTCTATGGGACTCAGTGATGGGACTTGAATTGTGGCAAAGTCTAGAATGGTCAAGGACTATACAGAAGTTAACACTGCACTGAATCACCTGCAGAGCAACTGGGGACTAGTTATCTCCAAGGGAACTTACCTTAGACAGTAGGTGTGGACACTATGCAGGGAGATGAAAGCCCCCACAATTTGCCTCTGACTTTTTCTTGATGAAAGTCACCACTGGAATCGCAGGTGAGTGCCTCCACCTGTGTTTTATATTCTGGTCTGAGGCAATGTCATGGTGCAGGGGTAACAGTGCCAGCTCTGAGTCAGAAGGAACGGGGTCTGGGTCCTGCTCCAGGGGATTGAGCACTAGAGGCAAGGTTGATGCCTGATATTGAGGGAGTGCTGCACTGTCACAAGTGCAAGCTTTGGTTGTGATGGTTACTCTCCCAGTTCGATGTACAGGGCACTGTGTTGAAGAAAGGCAGGGAAGATCTCTTGGCTGTTCCGGCCAACATTCGTCCTACACTCACCACCGCTGGTAATTGGGAATTGGTTTATTATTGTCACATAATCCGAGATACAGTATAAAACTTTGTTTGCATGCCATTCTCACAGCTCAGCACGTCACGGAAACCAGCATCCCCTCCGTGGACTATGTCTACACTTCTTGCTGTCTCAGTAAAGCACCAACATAATCAAAGACATTCTCTCTTCTCCCCACTCCCATTGGGCAGAAGATATAAAAGCCTGAAAGCACGTACCACCAGGCTCAAGGACAGCTTCTATCCCACTGTTATAAGACTATTGAAGGATCCCCTAGTACGACAAGATGGACTCCTGACCTCACAATTTACCTCATAATGGTCTTGCACCTTATTGTCTGCCTGCACTGCACTTTCTCTGTAACTGTGACACTTTATTCTGCATTCTGTTATTGTTTTCCCTTGTACTACCTCAATGCACTGATGTGATGAAATGATCTGTATGGATGGCATGCAGAACAAAGTTTTTCAGTGTACCTCAGTGCATGTGACAATGATAAACCAATTTACCAATTTACTATTCAGACAGATAATTTCCATACATCAGTACATTGAGGTAGTACAAAAGGAAAAAAAAAACAGAATGCAGAATAAAGTGTTACAGTTACAGAGGAAGTGCAGGTAGACAAATAAAGTGCAAGGGCCACAGTGAGGTAGACTGAGAGATCAAGAGTTCATCTTTAGTGTAGATGAGATCCATTGAAGAGTCTGATAACAACAGCAGGATAGAAGCTGTCCTTGAGCCTTGTGATATGTGTTCTCAAGCTTTTGTATCTTCTGCCCGATGGAAGGGGGTGGGGGAAGAGAGAATAAGAGGGGTGGGAGGGGTCCTTGATTATGTTGGCTGCTTTCCCGAGGCAGCGGGAGGTGTATGGCACAGAAGACAACTGTTCAGCCCATCAGATCCATGCAGGTTCCCAAACAAACATCCTCATTGGTCACATTCCTCCTCCTTATTTCTCTGTAACCCTGCAGCTTCCTCTCTCTCAGGCCAATCAAACGATTCTTTTACACCAGGCACAAATTACAGTGGCTGATTAAGGCACTTGTCTCCGGGATGTGGGAGGAAACGGGAGCACCCGGGGGAAACCCACGTGCCCACAGGGAGAACATTCAAACTCCACACAGACAGCGCCCGAGGTCAGGATTGAATCTGGGGCTGTGCGGCAGTGGCACTACCTGCTGCCCCGCCGTGCTGTCTGCAAACTAGGTTCTGTGTTTCCTAACTTTGCAACCGTGTGAAACAGTGACTGTAAAGCACATTAAGAAGCCCTGAAGGGGATGTGAAAGGTGCCATAGAAATGCACGCTGTCCTCAAAGTCCTAGAATCATACGGCACAGAAACAGGCCCTTCGGCCCACCACATCCATGCTGTCCTTTTTGCCCATCTACACCAATCCCATTTGCCCACATTAGGTTCATATCCTTCACGCCTTTCCTACTCGTGTCTGTCTAAATGCCTCTTAAACATAGTGCCTGTGTCTGATTCCAGCCCCTCCCCTGGCAGCACATTCCAGATATCAACTGCTGTCTGTGTGGAAAAAAACCTTCCCCTCAGATCCCCTTTAAAACTCCTTCCTCTCACCTGAAACTTAAGCCCTCTTGTTCTTGATACCCCTATCATGGGAAAAAGATTCTGACTAACTAATGTCATCGTTGAGTTGTTGATGGTTCACTATGCAGGGTTTTGAAGGTTGCCATGGGTGAAGGCATTCTCTTTTAACCCTGGGGTTTGAGCTTGGGATGGCTGGGTGTTAATCCGACGAGCTGAGAGGCTGGAGGGGTTTCCGTTCTGTTCCTTTACCTCAGACATAGAAGGCGGTGATGAAAGTCTGGTTTAGCAGACACCAACAGAAAGAGTTTACATTTTATGTGGGGACCTTTATAACTTAAGCAACCTTCCACCACTTTACGATTCTTTTTCAACTTTGCCACAATCTCAGACCACAGCACGTAAATATGCACATGTCTCAGGAAGAACCATCTGAGAATCTGTTTATTTTTAGCTGTTGGTGAAGAGATAAAAATTGTCCCACATCAGAGGGAATAAATACCCAAATATGTTTCAAAACAGTGCCTTTGGAATTTGCTTTAACTTGAGAGGGCAAATGGTTTAACATCTCAGTCAAGGTACAGCACCTCTAACAGTGTAGCACTCCCTTTGTGCTGCACCACGCAGTCGGCCAAGATCTTATGGTCCAGTTTCTGAAGTAGGAAGAATTTGGAATGATCTGACTTGGGAGGGAGAGTGTGACCCAGTGAGAGAATTAGTCACGGTGCCCACATGCTTGTGACCTTGTGGTTAAAGTAGCAATGGCATTTTCAAGTTTCAACTGAGCTATTCTGATCAGGAATAACTTTTCCCGAGGAACAGGAGAACGTACAAGTTTTCACTGCTAAATGGAGAGATTTCCCACATCGATTTCTTTTGTCAAATGTCAGGGATGCAGATGGACGAACCGGCAATCTTCAATTAACGAGCTGGAAATCAGGGAGAAGGGAAGAAGAGAGATTTGTGGCTGTGATAAAAGTTCAGAAACATGAAATCTCCCTCAGAAATGACCCGTTCCTACAGCACCTTTACCCCGGTTTTTTTATTCTTAGTCAGTCCCTCTGGTCTGAGGCCAACTTTCTCCCATTCCTGTTGTCTGAGTTCTGAAGTGACTGGTCAGGCTTATGTGGGATCTGCAGGCTGTTCCACCGATGGGACAAGAGGTGCCAGCTAGGATGAGTGTGTGGGTAGTTTGTAAGGTCATCTGTCTTTTCTGCCATGTAGGCTAGGCTTCTATATGCGTGGCCTCGAGGTTCTCAACCCCATCCCAAGCATTCCTTCAACACTTTGAGCGGTCATGGGCAAGAGGTTTCCAATAGTCAGTGGGATGTTGCATCTCTTCATGAAGGCTTTGAGTTCCTCTGTTTGGTGATCTCTTCCCGCAGCAGAGCTGGGAATAGTCTTTGTTTCCAAAGTCGGAATTGCAAGTGACGTGGCCTGCCCAATGTAGCCTGTCCAGGATTGGGAATGTTGGCCTGGGACAGGACACTGATGTCGGTTCACCTGACCTTCCAGTGAATGTGGATTTTGTGACTGAAAAAGAGGGTATTTGGTATTGGTATTGGTTTATTATTGTCACTTGTACCGAGGTACAGTGAAAAGCTTGCCTTGCATACCGATCGTACAGGTCAATTCATTACACAGTGCAGTTACATTGGGTTAGTACAGAGTGCATTGAGGTAGTACAGGTAAGAACAATAACAGTACAGAGTAAAATGTCACAGCAATGGAGAAAATGCAGTGCAATAAGGTGCAAGGTGACAACAAGGTAGATCGCGAGGTCAGAGTCCATCTCATCGTATAAGGGAACCGTTCAAAGAGCTGATACAAAGCCCATGGTCTTTAACCCTGTGAAAATCCTCAATGAAGCCCCACTTGTCCTTTAACCTCTTCTCTTCCCACCTTCCAGGGACCCAGACAACCCTTCCAAGTGATTCACTTGTACTTCTGCCAGTCTAGTGTAGTCGCAATGTGGGCTCCTCTCCAAATAAGATAAGATTCCTTTATCAGTCACATGTACATCGAAACACACAGCGAAATGCATCTTTTGCGTAGAGTGTTCTGGGGGCAGCCTGCAAGTGTTGCCACACTTCCGGCGCCAACATAGCATGCCCACAACTTCCTAACCCGTACGTCTTTGGAATGTGGGAGGAAACCGGAGCGCCCGGAGAAATCCACGCAGACACGGGGAGAACGTACAAACTCCTTACAGACAGCGGCGTGAATTGAACCCAGGTTGCTGGCGCTGTAATAACGTTATGCTAACTGCTACACCACCGTGCCTGCCCAGATTGCACAACCACTTTGTGGAGTAGCTACGTTAAGTCCAGCGAGTAACTCTGAGCCTCCTGTTGTCTGCCACTTTAATTCTCCATCCCACTCCCTCTCTGACCTACCTGCCTTTGGCCTCCTGCACTATTGTAATGAGCCCAACATAAGTTTGAGGAGCAGCATCTCATCTTCTGTCTGGGCACATTACAATTTTCTGGACTTAATATTGAATTCTATAACTTCAGATAATCACTTTCTCTGTCTGTAAGGGCAGGCACGGTAGTGTAGTGATTAGTGTAACGCTATTACAGCGCCAGTGACCTGGATTCAATTCCAGCCACTGTCTGTAAGGAGTTTGTATGTTCTCCCTGTGTCGCGTGGGTTTCCTCCGGGTGCTCTGGTTTCCTCCCACATTCCAAAGACGTATGGGTTAGGAAGTTGTGGACATGCTATGTTGGCGCCGGAAGCGTGGCGACACTTGTGGGCTGCCTCCAGCACACTCTACACAAATTTCACTGTGTGTTTCAATGTACATGTGACTAATAAAGAAATCTAATCTTATCTTATTCGGACTGGCCATTACAGAAATGTCATCCATCTGTGCTGTGCGCTCAGTTGAACCCTCCCCATTAAGACCATCTTTGCTGCACTTTCTAAAGGCCTTCATCTCGTTGCTTTTGTTCCATTTTCTGTCTCTCCAACTGCCCGCATTAATTCATGGACGGGGTGACCTCAACAAATTATCCCCATGGCAACCCTGACCGCACCCTATCGGTGACATTCCCTTTATCTCCGACGTCCCTCCATCACCTTCTTCTGCAACTTAAAACTATCTTGTTTTCTCTCTTCCCCAGTTCTAATGGAGCATCATTGACCTGAAACATTAACTCAGTATCTCCTTCCACAGACGCTGCCTGACCTGCTGAGTGTTTCCAGCATTTTGTTTTTATTTCATATTTCCAGCATGTCAAAATAAAGATATGATCAGATTTTAGGTGGAATCAGGGAGAGATAATTGATCACCCAATCAGAAGATGAGTGTTTATAAATGATGGAAGCTGGAGAGGACAGGTGCAGGAAGATGCACCACCAGGCTCAGGGACAGCTTCTGTCCCGCTGTTGTAACTCCTGAACAGTTCCCTAGTACAAGAAGATGGGCTCGTGACCTCACAATCTACCTCATTATGGCCTTGTACATTATTGTCTGCCTGCACTGTACTTTCTCTGTAGCTGTGACACTTTATTCTGCATCCTGTTATTGTTTTCCCTTGTGCTACCTCAATGCACTGAACTGATCTGTATGGATGGCATGCAAAACAAAGTTTTTCACTCTACCTCAGTACATGTGACAATAATAAACTAATTTACCAGTATTTAGGAAGCCTTTGATATAAGACGGTGACTAGTAAATCCAGTCAGGAATTCAGGAGCATCTCCTTTCCGCAGAGAGCAGGAGGAATGTTGACCCTGCTGCCCCAGATCGATATGAACAGTGGGGATGGGTTGTGGGAGGCTGGATAAACACATGAGAGGGAGGGGAACAGAAGGACAGGGAGGAGGTGGAAGGGCCAGACACTCTGGCACTGAGCAGAGAGGTCGAATGGCTTCTTCTTGTGCTGTGCATTTGACATCATACGAGAGAGGTTCACGTGAAACTGCTAGGTCTGGAGAGACTGCATTCAAATGTGTTGAAAGAACTGAAGAAAGACAAGCACCATTATAATGCACACAGTTCATCTGAAGATAATGACAGAGGTCTGACTGGCAGCTAATATGATTCCTGTGTATGTAAATGGGGATGCAACAAGCTCAGGGAACTATGGACTAATTAGCTTAACATGGGAGGTGGTAAAGATAATGACATCTTTACCTAAGATGTAATGGAAAGATATCTCATTATTAAAAATAAAATATAGAGCACTCAGCATGCATTCACAGGAAAGATTGTGCTTGGTGAAGAAGTAACATCAGGAATAGATAAGGGTAATGAAGCAAGTGTAATATATTTTAATTTACAGCAGGCATTTGTTTAGGTGTTGCACTGTAAGCTCAGGGAGTGTCTGGAACCAGTGGAGTCAGGGGTATCGGAATCAGCAAAACTGTGGGAGGAGAGGAGAAAGCAGGGAAGCAGGGCTCCACTGAGATCAGTGCCGGGAATAACTTGGGTCTTTGAAACGAAGAGTAATTTCAAAACTCTTGAATGAAACCGATTGTTGATACGTGGTTTGTACTGAGGGAGGCACAGCACGTTAATAAACATCAATTTTTATTATAAATAAAAAAAGAATTAATAAACACAGAATGCACAAGCTAAGAGAAAATAAATGTTGGTGTAGATGTGTGTGATGTCGCACTGTGGTGTGAAATGCAAAGAAGATACGGGCCAAATGTGGGGAGATGGGACCAGCTCAGATGGGCTTCTTGGTCAGCATGGACCAGTTGGGCTGAAGGGCCTGTTTACGTGTTGTATGTTTCTATGACTCTATAAGATATGCTCTCCATGGGAAATAGTCTGAATGGGTTAATGATTCAACGAGCAACTGGGTTAATGTGGCCATTAAAACATAGATGTGGTTCACTTGTAGAGAATTGAACAGCAAGGAGAAATCAGAATCAAGTTTATTATCACTGACATATGACATGAAATGTGTTGTTTAGCGGCAGCAGTACAGTGCAAAGATATAAAACTACTATAAATTACAAAATAAATAAATAGTGCAAAAGAGGAATGACGAGGTAGTGTTCATGGACCGTTCAGAAATCTGATGGCGGAGGGGAAGAAGCTGTTCCTGAATCATTGAGTGTGGGTCTTCAGACTCCTGTACCTCCTCCCTGATGGTAGTAACATGAAGAGGCCACCTGGGACATGCCCTCCTCGTTACTACCGTAGGGGAGGAGGTACAGGAGCCTGAAGACCCACACTCAACGATTCAGGAACAGCATCTTCCCCTCCACCATCAGATTTCTGAACGGTCCATGAACCCATGAACACTCCCTCATTATTCCTCTTCTGCACTATTGATTTATTTTTTAACTTATAGTAATTTTTATGTCTTTATGTCTTGCACTGTACTGCTGCCGCAAAACAACAAATTTCACGACATATATCAGTAACAATAAATCCGATTGTGATTCTGATCCCCTGACGTTAGTAACGAGAAGAGGGCATGTCCCGGATGGTGAGGGTCCTCAGTGATAGATGCCACCTTTCAGTTTGTAGAGAACCTTGATTAAACCTCACATGAAATGTGGTACAAGGGTATAAAAGTATGGTGCAAACTTATACGATGCAATAAGGATTACAAATATTGTGTCAACTTCCAAGAAAAGTGATTCTTTTTATTCTGTGCACAGAACACAAGCATTGACTGGTCATCGCTGCCCAAGAAGGAATGCATGAAGAATGGAGGCCACATGGTTGGTGCAAGTTGTCACTATGTCCCAGATGTCACCTTGATGTCATTCATCCTTTTCCTTGGTACCTACAGCTGTTCAATGACACTGAAGAACTTCAAAACCAGCCCGTATTTCCCAACCAGGGTAAGTTATATGGATTAACACTTGATGCCTTTCTACCGGTGGCTATTTATTTTGTATTGCCTTAAACTACCAGCAAAGAGTGTGCACTCGGAGGCTGGCCAGTCACATGCAATGCAGGGAGCACTGTTATCCAATGAACGGTGAATCTGAGGCAGGGGTGGAGCCGTGAAAACTGGAGCCAGGGTTGGAGGAATGCAGAGGTCTCGAAGGGTGGTGGGACTGGGAGAGGTCAGTGGTTTCGGGAGAGGGTGAGACCATGGGGGAGCTGGGGACACAGTTGGAGGGGGAACAGAGTTGGGTGAGGGGGTGAACAGGCTGGTGTGGGGTGCAGTGCAGCAGAGGTCTGGATGAGCTGAGGGTAGATCGGAGTCCCTGCAGGAGGGCGCTGGAGTTATTGGGCAGATTGTATGTCAGAGGGTACCCTGGCGGATGCCTCCATTTCCTGTCGATGAGATGTTGTTAATTGTTCTGCAAAACTCTGGGAATTTCCTGAATATACTGATGGAACATGCCACAAAGTCAAGGTGGCTAGGAATGGGAGGAACCAATATCCTT
Organism: Pristis pectinata; assembly: GCF_009764475.1. Classification (NCBI taxonomy): domain Eukaryota; kingdom Metazoa; phylum Chordata; class Chondrichthyes; order Rhinopristiformes; family Pristidae; genus Pristis; species Pristis pectinata. Next base: position 142,462,885 of record NC_067406.1, on the reverse strand, counting down.
TCGATCCAGAAATGAGACAGTTGCTACCTACCACCCTCAGTGGAAAAACTTGCCCCTCATCTCCCCTCTCACCTTCAACCTATGTCCTCTAGTTTTGAACTTCCCTACCCTGGGAAAAAGACTGCATTCACCTTATCTATGCCCCTTATGATTTTGTAAACCTCTGTACAGTCACTCTTCAGTCTCCTATGCTCCAGGGTAAAAAATGCCCAACCTATCCAGCTTCCCCTTATCATTCAGAGTTGGAGCCCTGCTCCGTAACGTCACCCCGACATGCAGCGGAGAAGCCAGGGTACAGTCCAGTGGCTGCTGGAGCCAGATGGTGGGTCGAGGAAGCAAACCCGCCAGCATCACCAAACCAGACCAGACAATGGTCCTGGTCTCAGACCAGGTCTCAGAGCCACACAGTGTGGAAACAGGCCCTTCAGCCCACCGAGTCTGTACCGACCACCAAGAAAGCAGAGCCTCCCGGTAAACTTTGAAATTATCATAAAGCAAAGCCAGGAACACACAGGAAGAAACATAATAACAATAATTCCATTTTTCCTCTCCCATCCCCATCAACCACCCTCAACTTCTCCCACCACTCACTATACGCCAGGGGCAATTTGCAGTACCCAGTGAACAACTTGAGGAAAATCTTACTTATTACAATACAGAGGGAGACCATTCAACCCTCTGGGTCTGTGCTGGCTCACAATGCAATCCCTTTCCTCATTAATTTTCCCTGTAACCTTGTCTCCCCACGTCCCCGTCAACGCCTCCCACATTCCACTACTCCTGTTTACAGTGTGCAATTAACCCACCGACCCGCACATCTCTGGGATGTTGGAGGAAACCGGAGCACCCGGGGGAATCCCACACGGTCATAGAGAGAGTGTGCCAACACCCGAGACAGCACCCAAGGTCAGCACTACCTGCTGCGCCTCTCTGCAACCACGAACAGGCTGAAATGCAAGACCTGAGGTTTCTGTAGTGCCTTTCACAAGCTCTGTGAAGCTGGCTACACACACAAGGAGAGAATCAGTATCAGGTTTATTACCACTGGCACGTGGCATGAAATGTGTTGTTTTGCGGCAGCAGTACAGTGCAAGACATAAAAATCTATAAATTACAAAATAAATAAATAGTGCAAGGAAAGGAATAATGAGGTATGTTCATGGGTTCATGGACCGTTCAGAAATCTGATGGCGGAGGGGAAGAAGCTGTTCCTGAATCGTTGAGTGTGGGTCTTCAGGCCCCTGTACCTCCTCCCTGATGGTAGTAACGAGAAGAGGGCATGTCCCGGGTCGATACGCCATGTGTGTGTGGAGTGGGATCAGCCTTATGTAGGCATCATGACTGGCTTGGGGCAGGGGATCCTGGTTCAGTGACACAATTCCTGCACCACCCCCCCCCCCCCCCCCCCCCATGCCTTTGATTGTTAGTCGGTGGGCTGCTGCTGTGCCGACTTTCAGTCTCTGCCTCCGCCACTCTGCAACATCAGGGTGAGTTCGTCACGCACGTGCCTTGTGAAACCGGAGACATCAGCAAGAAATCAGCAGGCAAGGGAGCGAAGAGAAACATAACCATCTAATTGCATCAAGGCAGAAACTGTCTGTAACTCGAAACCAGGGTGGAAGTTCTATTTGCCATCAGATATCCGTTGCACAGGCGAGAGAGGCTGCTCCCACAGCTAATGGGAGCTTTGGCAGAAGCTTACGTGAGCACTTACACAGCACAACCCCCTCACCGATAAAACTGCCAGAACGTCAGTGAGTCCACACTTTGTGCGTTGTTCCACTCACTACACTGTAGGAAGGACGTGATTCAGCTGGAGAAGGTGCAGTGAAGATTCAGAGGGATGTAGACACAAGAGACTGCAGATGCTGGAATCTGGAGCAACAAATAATCAGCTGGAGGAACTCAGCGGGTCAACTAACATCAGCGACGGGAAAGGGATTGTCGACATTTCGGGTGAAGCCCCTGCCTCACAGCCCAAAATATCAGCAGTTCCTTTCCCCCCCACGGACGCTGCTTGACCTGCTGAGTTCCTCCAACAGATTTTGTTTTTCACAACAATGTTGCCGGGATGGGAGGGTTTGAGTTATAGGGAGAGACAGGATACTGGGCCTGTTCTCCCTGGAGGGAAGGAGGCTGAGGGATGATCACACAGAGGTTTATAAAATCACGAGGGGGGTAGATAAGGTCGCAGTCATTTTCCAGGGGTAGGGCCGTGGGTTTAGGGTGAGAGGGGAAAGATTTAAAGGGGCAGGTTTTTCCACACAGAGGATGGTGGGTATATGTAACGAGCTGCCAGAGGAGGTGATAGAGGTGGGTACAGTTATGATGTTTAAAAGACATTTGGACAGGCCCATGGATAGGAAAGGTTTAGAGGGATAGGGGCCAAGCGCAGGCAAATGGGACTGGCTCCGGAAGACACCTTGGTTGGCATGGACGAGTTGGGCCGAAGGGCCTGTTTCTGTCCTCATACTCTGTGACTGTATGGCTCTCCTAAGTCTGGACCAAGAGTGATAAAACATTCACGTATACAGAAGTCACTTTCACACCCAGTGAATTGGGTTTACTTTTATCCAATGGAAAAGCCAGCCTTCACACAACAAACTGCTGAAGGGAGCAGGAGATCGGGTGATCGAGAAGGCAGGACAGGATACGAGCCTTTATCTGCCAAGGGGGTCATACTGGAACTGTGTAAACCCGCCTGTGAGACCACAGCTAGAACCGCTGGTCCCCACACTACAGGACGGTACCAGGTGCAGAGATGTGCAGGGGGTGTTATCAGGAATGGAGAACTGTAGCTGTGAGGAGAGACTGACCAGGGGGGCATTTTCCATGGAACAGAAGAGGCTAAGGGGCGATTTAATTGGGGTGAATGAGAGGCATGGGTGAAGTGAATCAGATTGATGTAGTTTCTGTGACAGGGAGGACGGTACCCAAGGGCGTGCAGTGACGATACCTGCGGGAGGGTTTACGGGGGAGATGAGGAAACCTTCTCTGCCTGAGGGTGTGGAGACAGAAATGCTTTTCGCATTTAAAATCTACTTCAAGAGTTGTGACCCGCAGGTCCACAGACCAAGGGTTGGGCTCTAGGGTTAGGCTCAGTTGCTCTTTCTTGGCCAACGGGGAGCATGATCGGCTGAATGGCCTCCTCCTGTGCTGTAAACATCTGCCTCACATCAGACAGGCACAGCGCTGAAGGAGCTTATTTGCTGTGCAGCTGATGGCCTGGTCAGTGAGACTGTCTGCAGAGTTCCTGTAGAATTCAGATCCTCTCAGGAAACCTTGAAATTGTTGTGGTACAAAGCAAAGATGAAATAAGTTGAAACAAAATAATAACTATAATATTAATCTGTATTAGAGATGATTGAGAGCTTAATAATAGTCTTTGTACCAGGGATGGTTCCACTGATCCTGGGACTTTCCAACAGCTCAAGGGGACAGACGGACAGGCTGTAACCCCTGTAATTTTGCATTGAGCTCACACTGAGCAAGGCCTCACAAGGAGTGGTCAGATGGTGGGGCTGTGCCTGATCCCAGCTCCAGTTGCGTTCTCTCTAACTGTGCAGAAGCAACAGCTTGGTGAATCACTAAGGACTGGGAGGGGTGTCAAATCTGTCAGGAGGACGCACAGTGGCTGAAAGTTTTCCCCAAGCAACGCCTGGTTTAGCGGGGAGATGACGAGCAGCTGGCCAGCATTTCACGGGACTTGTGCAGTGTGCGGGATCCCCCATCACTCACCTCTCCTTCCGTTTGCCCCTCCCCATGTCAGATCCGGAAGCTGATCAGTGACTTTGCCATCATCCTGGCCATTCTGATCTTCTGCGGCTTAGACGCCTTGGTTGGAGTCGACACACCGAAGCTAATTGTGCCAAGCGAGTTCAAGGTACGTGGCTCACGTGGGTCTTTGTGCCTCCTTCCCTGAAATATTTCCTGTGTGTTTTCATGAGTTTAACCTGACATGGGCTGCCGTGACTGAGCTGATCCCTTCAATCACTGTTAACAACAGACACCAAAGCAAGCCTGAGGCAGCAGGTTTGAAGGATGTGGTGTCAATTGGTCTCAGACTTTCCTTCATAATCTTTCTCATTGGATCACAAACATTCAGCTCCAGGAGGCTATTCAACCCAACCCATTGTAATTTGATAATTACAATCAAGTTAACTATCCTCACCAATTCATTCTTTCCAAATAGTTATCTAATTCTGTTTAGAAATTTTCCATTGAATCTGCAACAGGCAAGACATTCCACAGCACTTGTGCGTAAGGAACAGTCTCCCCTTTGCCCCTCTACATCTTTTGCTGATACCCCTCATTCTGTTTTCTCTGGTCGCCAGGATGACACAGTGGCGCAGCAGGTAGTGCCACTGTCTCACAGCTCCAGAGATCCAGGTTCAATCCGGACCTCGGGTGCTCGTTCTCCCAGTGACCAGGTGGGATCCCCACCACCCCCACCGGGGAGTGAGTTTCCTCCCACATCCCAAAGACACGAGGGTTTCTCTTTATCCAAGCAACAGGTCATGTGAAACCACTGGCCTGCAGATCGTGCCCATGGTGGTCGGTTCTCATAGAGTCACACAACACGGAAACAGGCCCTTCGGCCCACCGAGTCCATGCCGACCATCAACCACCCACTTCCACTAATCCAACACTGGCCCCATTTTATTCTCCCCACATTCCCATCAACTCTCCCCACATTCTACCTCTCACCCACACACTAGGGGCAATTAACAGTGGCCAACTAACCCACTGACCCGCACGTCTTTGGGATGTGGGAGGAGACCGGAGCACCCAGGGGTTGGGGGGAGGGAAGCCCATGTGGTCACAGGGAGAACGTGCAAACTCCACACGGACAGCACCGGAGGTCAGGATTGAACCTGGGCTGCTGGAGGTGTGAGGTAGCGGCTCTACCTGCTGCACCACACTGCCTCCCTGTACCCTTTAACCAACTCTCTTCTGTTGGTATTGAACACAGAGCAAGTGAGAGGATTTGTACCAAGTCCCTGATGTATCTGAGTCATCACCTGCTTTAACGGAAGCTGGGGCGTTGGGGGGGACGTGGGGTTTGTTGAAGAAGAGACATGGGGCACACACAGTGCACAGGGAGGCTACTCCACAGTGCCTGTGCCAGCACCCCAAAGGAGCTGTCTGGTTCAAACCACTTCCCACAGCTCTGCAAACCTTCTCAAAAATTCCTGTTCAACCTGTTCTCACATGTCGAGCTGGAGGTGCTAACGGTGATCGCATAGGTAAGGTCGTCTGGACTCACTCCTCAGTCAGTGTCGTTCCATCACACAAAAAGAGCTGTCATACCAAGGCATGTGTCATGTGCAGTGAAAAGAAACTTAAACTGCTGGCTTTAGTTTCAATGAGCAGCATGTCATCCTGCACAGATACAATCAGGATCAAATAACAGGCAAGTCAGCTTCATAAGTATAACCTTTACCCAGTCACAGAGATGATTGAACCTCTTCCCCCAGAGGGAAGGGACTAGTCAGTCAGTTTGTCCATATACTTGGAGCTGAAATGCACAGAGGGAACTAGGGGTAGGGGAGGGGTCTGATTATTGACTCTTGCCAATGATATATGTTAAGCTAATTTCCCTGCCTTCTGCCTTCCCGCCTTTTTGAACGAGGAAGCCGCCAGTGGCTGTTTTCCAATCTAATGGTAACTTCCTGGAATTTAGTGAGTTTTGAAAAATCTCAACCAATGGGTGAACCTCCTTAAAAACCCCCAGGTGCAGGCCATCAGATGCTGGTGATTTGTCCACCTTTACGCCCTGTGAGATTCTCTAATACTTTTCACCTTGTGATTGGGATTTTTACAAGTTCTTCCACATTGTTTGAAATTGGCCCATCTGTTACCTTTGGGAGATTTGCAGTGACTCCACTGTGAAGACTGATGCAAAGAATATCTGCCATTTCTTTGTTTCTTTTATTAATTCACCAGCCTCATTCTTTAGACGTTCCACACCCACCTTAGCCACCTTCTTCCTGTTTATATATCCATGCTGTTACTGTTTGTTTTGGTATAACACCCAAGTTTTCTCTCCAAATCAATCTTCTCTCTCAGGATCTTGTATGTTTCAATCAAATCCTCACTCACTCTCATGAATAAGATACAAGCCTAACCTGTCCAACCCACCCTTTCTGGGTATTGATCCAATAAACCTTCTCTGAACCTCTTCTAATGCATTAAAATCTTTCCCTCAATGAGGAGTCAGACCCTCCACACTGTACACCAATGAACTGTATAACTGAAGCAAAACTTCCCGAACTTTTATAATCAATTCCCCCAGCAATAAATGATAACATTCCGTTAGAACATAGAACAGTACAGCCCAGGAACAGGACCTTTGGCCCACGATGTTGTGCTGAACTAATTAAACTAGTAATTAAACGCCTGACAAAACTAATCCCTTCTGCCTACACCACGTCCATATCCCTCCATTCTCTGCACACTCATGTGCCTATCTAACAGCCTCTTAAACGCCTCTATCATATCTGCCTCCACCCCCACCCCTGGCAGCGCATTCCAGGCACCCACCACTCTCTGTGTAAAAAAAACTTCCCCTGCACATCTCCTCTGAGTTTACCCCCTCTCACCTTAAATGCACACCCTCTGATATTAGACATTTCAACCCTAGGAACAAGATATTGGCTGTCTTCTCTTTTGTAGTTTTCCTAATTACTCACTGTAACTGCATACAAGCCTTTAGTAAGTCTTGCACTGGGATACCCAGATCCCTCTGTATCTCAGAGCTCTGTAATCTCTCACCATTTCAGTAATATGCTTCCTTGTTCACATGGATAGTTTCACATTTTCCCACATTTTACTCCATTTTCCTGACCTTCGCCCACTCACTCAACTTATCTACATCTATTTGCAACCACTTAGAGTCACAGAGTCAAACAGCACAGAAGCAGGCCCTTCGGCCCAACCGATCCATGCTGACCAAAGTGCCCTATCACCAGCTGCAGATTCTGTTGAGTGACCAGGTGGTGCCTTGGTTTACCATCTCAGTCGAAAGAGGCTGCACGCACTTCATATGGCCCTGGTGCGTCAGCACAGATATTCTCCTGAGACATCCTGAGTGGGAGTTGAACCCATGACCTGCTGGTGGTGTCATCCAGTGATTGCCAGGGTCCTTGGGTCCCCCTGCAAGGGTGTAAGGATGCTACCCTGGTGCTCTGTGCTTCACTGCACTCTGATTATAGAACATAGAACAGTACAGCACATACAGGCCCTTTGGCCCACAATGTTGTGCCAACCTTTAAACCTTGCTTAAGACTATCTAACCCCTTCCTCCCACACATCCCTCTATTTTAAATTCCTCCATATGCTTATCTAGTAATCTCTTGAATTTGACCAATGTACCTGCCTCCACCGTCGCCCCAGGCAGCGCATTCCATGCCCCAACCACTCTCTGTGTAAAAAAACCTTCCTCTGATATCGCCCTTGAACTTACCATCCATTACTTTAAAGCCATGCCCTCTTGTATTGAGCATTGGTGCCCTGGGAAAGAGGTGCTGGCTGTCCACTCTATCTATTTCTCTCAACATTTTGTACACCTCTATCATGTCTCCTCTCATCCTCCTTCTCTCCAAACAGTAAAGCCCTAGCCCCCTCAGTCTCTCCTCATAATCCATACTCTCTAATCCAGGCAGCATCCTGGTAAATCTCCTCTGCACCCTTTCCAACGCTTCCACATCCTTCCTATAATGAGGCGACCAGAACTGGACACAGTACTCAAGTGTGGTCTAACCAGAGTTTTATAGAGCTGCATCATTACCTCGCGGCTCTTAAATTCGATCCCTCGACTTATAAAAGCTAACACCCCATAAGCTTTCTTAACTACCCTATCCACCTGTGAGGCAACTTTCAGGGATCTGTGGATATGGACCCCAGATCCCTCTGCTCCTTCACACTACCCAGAATCCTGCCATTAACTTTGTACTCTGCCTTGGAGTTTGTCCTTCCAAAGTGGTCCTTCCAAATTATGGTCCAGAGGTATGAATTAGTTTGAGCGAATGTCTTCTACAGGAGGGATGTGACAGGAACACGTGTGCCTGGCGACCGTTACTGCCTTGTTTACTCACTGGTTCAACTTGCTAACTTGCTGTTCCTCCCCCCAGCCAACTAACCCAAAGAGAAGATGGTTGGTGCCACCGTTTGGAGGCAACCCGTGGTGGGTGTGTCTGGCTGCTGGGCTCCCGGCTCTCCTTATCACCATCCTGATCTTCATGGACCAACAAGTCACAGCCGTCATCGTCAACAGGAAGGAGCACAAACTGAAGGTCAGCTTTCGGTGTTTGTTGGCGATCCGGTGCGGGATGGTCCACACGTTGTCCCATGCCAAGGGTTTTGAGTTGGTCCTCCTCCCCTGCTCTCCCCTGGGCCCATGAAAAACCTCCCAATTACAAGTACTACCCTAATTCCCCGTGGAAAGTTCCCGTTGAATCTTCCTCCAGATCACAAGGATGTTGCCAGGACTAGAGGGTCTGAGTTATAGGGAGAGGTTGGCCAGGGTAGGTCTTTATTCCTTGAAACATAAGAGAATGAGGGGCAACCTTATAGAAATTTTTTAAATTATGAGAGGTGTAGATAAGTTTTTTCTCCAGGGTAGGGGAGTCCAAAACTAGGGGGCATAGGTTTAGGGTGAGAGGGGAAAGATTTCAAAGGGACCTGAGAGGCAACTTTTTCACACAGGGGGTGGTGAGTGTATGGAACGAGCTGCCAGAGGAAGTGGGTGAGGCAGGTACAATAGTGTCATTTAAGAAGCCCTTGGATAGGTACACGGAGGGGAGGGGCTTGGAGGGATATGGGCCGAATGCAGGAAATTGGGACTGGCTGGGTGGGCACCGTGGTTGGCATGGACTGGTTGGGCCAGAGGGCCTGTATCTCTACTGTATTGCTCTATGACTCTATGACTTTATCACAGAGAGATACAGCAGCCCTTCGGCCCATCGTCCCTGCTGACCATCAAGCTCCCATTTACACCAATCCCATTTTTATTCTCCCCACATTCCCATCAACTCCCCCCGGCCCCCAGATTCTACCCCTCACCTCCACTTACAGTGGCCAATTAACCCACCGACCCTGCATGTCTTTGGGATGTGGGAGGAAACCGGAGCACCCGAGGGAAATCCACACAGTCACAGGGAGAACGTGCAAGCTCCACGTAGGCAGCACCCGAGGTCATGATTGAACCCTGGTCTCTGGAGCCATGAGGTAGCGGCTCTACCGGGTGTGTCACTGTGTGAGTACAGCCTTTGAAAAAGTGTGTCCCAGATCACAGCAACTCTCTGCTTAAGATATTCTCGTCCTCTCTTGATTCTTTCTCAGAATTCCTTAAATCCCTTAAATGAGTGTAATCCATGTTTTCTAACTCCGTATGTTTATTTAATCCAATCCTTGGTGATCCTGAAGCTCCTGTTGAATCTACTCTTCCTCAGCCTCCAGCCCTCCACAGCCCTGAAACCATTCTGCAGCCCTCCTCCACCGGTCCTGGAGTTTGGGCTCCAAGCTGTGGGAACCTTCAGTTTGGGAATTGGGTTTCTGGGGTCCAGGCACCTGGTTTCAGTGACCACGAAATCAGCTCAGCCACATGGGATTCAGTTGGCGACTGGCAGGTCCATCCCTGCGCCGGGATCCCAAACCGGAGCACCTTACTTATGTCTGGCTGCACAGTCCTGGCAGGGTCATCTATTGGACCTGCCTCCACACACCTGTCCTTCCAGGAATTTTAATCACTTGATGCCAGGCCCTTCTTGGTGAGAGTTCAAGCTGACATTAATCACACAAAGGAACGTGTGGTAGGAGTGTGACCAATCCCTCCGCCTGCGAGATCTCTGCACTCCTCCAACTTAGAACACAGGACTGCACAACACAGGAACAGAACCCACAGCCCACCATGTCTCTGCTGACCATGATGCCAGTCTAAACCAATCCCATCTGCCTGCACATGGTACATATCCCTCCATTCCCTACCTGGTCATGTGTCTGTCCAGTCTTTGGCCTCTTGCTCTGCCCTTTTTGCCATTGGAGGCCACACCCTTGGACAGAGCTCCAAGTTCTGGACTCTCCTCCAGTAAACCTTTGCTGGCCTCTCCTACTTGGAGATATACCTCGACTCTATCTCTTTGGCCAAGTCTTTGGTTACTACTATGGCTTGGGATCAGTTTGATTTTTTTTGATAATGCACTTCTGAAACGTCTTGGGGTTATCTTTCCAGTTTAAGCATATTTATATAAATGGAAGCAGTTGTTGCTGAGATAGTCCTCCACCAGATGGAAGGACAGGGCAGCAAAAGCATGGAGAACACCACCCCCTGGAAGTTGCCCTCCGAGACACAGCCCATCGTGACTTGGAGATATCTTGCCGCTCCTTCACCATCACTGGGTCAAAACCCTGGAACTCCCTCCCTGACACCACTGTGGGGACACCCACACCTCAAGGACTGCAGCGGTTCGAGAAGGCAGCTCACAACCACCTTCTCAGGGGCAACTAGTGAAGACCAATTAAATGCTGGCTCAGCCTGTGGAGCCCACATTTTCTACAAAAAGAGTGGATGGGCTCCACTTAGGTAGAACAAATAACAGAAACAGTGTTTTGTGGTGAACTTTGACTCAGCTCATTGAGATTCACCATCATGAACAGAGTGATTGAACAGTGTCGGTATCCATTTACGATCCTCCCACTCTCCTGTGTCCCCCTCCCACACCCTTGCCTCCTTCACTCCACAGTGTAACAGTCCCTAAGTACAAGCTGACTTCAAGCCACTGAAACAATGAAGTAATTGGGGAGGTGGCTGCGTATCCAACAGCAACTGGAGAGATTGCAGTCGGATAAAATGCAGGAATATAGAATCCAACCACTTCAAAACAATTCCCGCAGAACAAGAATAAAAGAGACAAAAATATAAAGTGTTGTTAATCCTGCTTCATTTTACAGTAGTTGTAAAACTTCTTCTTCAAGTTTAAGTTTGTTTATTGCTGTCATGGGCATACGTGCCCAGGGTATGAATGCCATGAACATTAGCTTTTTGTAGCAGCAGCACAGTAAGATAAGACAAGATCTCTTTATTAGTCACATGTACATCGAAACACACAGTGAAATGCATCTTTTGCGTAGAGTGTTCTGGGGGCAGCCCGCAAGTGTCGCCACGCTTCTGGCGCCAACATAACATGCCCACAACTTCCTAATCTGTACGTCTTTGGAATGTGGGAGGAAACCGGAGCACCCAGAGGAAACCCACGCAGACACGGGGAGAATGTACAAACTCCTTACAGACGGCAAACATGACAAACGTAGGTTAACATGAACATAAATTAACACAAATTATACATAACTTACATGACAAAAATAAAGGAGATAAACATAACGATATTAGTGAAAGTTGAGAGGGAGAAAAAGAATTAGTCCGAGGTAGTGTTGGGGTTTTTCAGGTGGGTTCAGGAACCTGATGGCAGTAGGGAAGAAGCTGTTGTTGAACCTTGAGGTGTGGGGTCTTCAGGCTCCTGTACCTCCTGCCTGATGGCAGCATCGAGAAGAGGGCACAGCCTGGATGGATCAAGTCCAACTACCCATTATGTGTTACAGCAGCTCGCTGGGTTACCAAGCTGTGGCTGGGTTACCAAGCTGTGACCTGGTAACTTATCCTAGTTCATAGTTTGTATGTTGGCTTTAGTGGTGCATGGTTTCACACGTTCAAGGGTAGATCTCCTGTTCAACATCCATCTTAACAACTAACAACTCAAGGCTGCATTTATATGGTGCTCTGAAAGTAGAGGAAAGTTCCCTACATGCTTTAAAAAGCAGTGTTTGACACTCTGAGGCATGGGAATGGGGTAGGCACGTGGATAAAGACATGAGCTTTAGGGAGAATCTTAAGGAGGAGGGAGAGGTCGTGAGGTTTAGAGAAGGAACTCCAGAGCATGGGGGGCTAAAGGCTAAGCAGAATGACAGAATAAGCAAGAGGCCAGAACGGAAGGGGTGAAGACATCTGGGAGGGTTGGCAAGGGTTAAACCTAACTAAATAGCTGATTGTAAGGCAGTGCAAGTCTTGCTAATTGCAGTGGTCGGGGATGCCCTGAGGATTCTGTCAGTGGCCTGGATATCACTAGCAGCCTTGGATGTCACTACCACCCTGGGTCAGGGATGTCCCTCCCTTGCTAAATGATGACACTTAATCCACGGTCAATTTCTTTCAGTGTCACTGATTTGTGTGAGATCACCTTGGGCTGTTCTTGGCAGTCAGCTCCTGTTCCGTGTGACTCAAGGAGTGAAGCCAAATCCCGGAGAAGATCCATAAACTCTGGCCTGTTGACAGAGAATTAAGTTACAAGGAAAGGCTGTTAAGACGAGAGATCTTAACCTGAGAGATCATTGAAGATGGGGTGGCTTTGCAGAGGAATGTCAGGGAATGATTGGGAATAAGACATGAAGCTCTTCTTCAAATGAATAGTGGTCAGAACATGTCTTCTTGTTTGTGCTGCTTCTCAGCCAGGAAATTTGCAGATGTCCAGGGTCTAGACATCAATGCAAAACAAGGCAACAGGATTATTTCTACCATTAAGTGAGATCGTGGCTGATTTCAACATTCCCCCCAATTCTTCGTATTGATGATGGTTAACACCAATTTCGGATTTAACATCAACAACTAACCCGACAGTGGTTGCCCTCAGCAGAGTTGGAGAAAATTCCAGCTTTCTCCTGCTCTGTGTGTGGAAGTTTCCAAATCCTACTCGAAACTTCCAGGCTGTGGGCTGGTTCTAAACTACTGCGAATAGTTTCTCTCTCTCTCAACACTATGAACTTCGTTCGTATCTTGTAAAGATTTGAGACATCTCTCCTTAAAATTCAGGCAGTACAACTTTGTAATTTAACACTTTGCAATGTTGGATTTCTGGAGGAGGTTCCATCAGAACCATTGAAAGTTCAGTCCTTCAAAGCAAACTAACATGCTCTTACAGTACGAAGTAAGGTGCTGGGCAAGGGGAAGCTAAGAACTTAATGTCAGGAATTTCTTAGCACAATTATGAAAAGTTCTACCGAGTTGGTGTAGGGAGGCTGGTACAGAGAGGAGCAGTGGTTGGATGGAGGAGCTGAGTTCTGTATCCTGGTTAACAAGCCTGATATTGATCCAGAATGAAACTATTCTGTCGCAGTAAGCCTCAAACCCAGACTGAGTTGAATGAAGCTTAAAACGCCATGGCAAAGAGTTATACAGCCTTGGATGTCACTACCAGCCTGGGTCAGGGATGTCCCTCCCTTGCTAAATGATGGCACTTGATCTACAGTCAATTTCTTTCAGTGTCACTGATTTGTGTGAGATCGCCTTGGGCTGTTCTTGGCAGTCAGCTCCTGTTCCGTGTGACTCCAGGAGTGAAGCCAAATCTCCAGCCTGTCACTAGAAGTCTCAAGGATGGCTTGACTCAGCCTGGGAATGTAGAGAGTTCACGGGAAATGGAAAAGAACAAAGTTTGCTACTGAACAGGATGATGAAATGCCCTATTCAAGGCTGGGACAGACCATGTATCTCCCTGCTGCAGGGACGAAGCCATTAATGAGGAGAACACGGCAGTATTGAAATCAATCTCCTGATTTCAATACTCTCTCCCCAGCCTGTATTTTTTGGGAGCTAATGTGTTTACAGGAGCCCTTACTCGATCCATCTTCAACCAAAGAGGGCGGGAAATTGGCTACATTCTCTGTTGCATGGGGTGTATTTCCTGCATCATGTTGGTGAATGATATGAGCTCAGGTCACCAAGCCCTGCTTCCACAAGGTGGGACATCTGGCACCTTGGCTTGGATTAACTGCATGAAGCAAGGAACAGATCTCCTGGCACTCATTCTTCCTAAAGAGACAGTGGAAGTTGCAACCTTAGATATCGGTGGCTTGTCTCATGAGACTGAGTAGTCCGATCCAATATCGGCATGGATCTATGGCGGAGTACGTTATTGGACAGCTGAGAAGCCGTCGCTTCTGTAAGTTCTTTTATCTTTCAAACTGTTGGAACTGATTCCTGCCACAGATCTTGACTGCCCTGCTAGGCCAGGCACGGTAGTGCAGTGGTTAGCATAACGCTATTACAGCGCCAGCAACCCGGGTTCAGTTCCAGCCGCTGTCTGTAAGGAGTTTGTACGTTCTCCCCGTGTCTGTGTGGGTTTCCTCCGGGTGCTCTGGTTTCCTCCCACATTCCAAAGACATACGGGTTAGGAAGTTGTGGGCATGCTATGTTGGCACCGGAAGCGTGGCGACACTTGCGGGCTGCTCCAGAACACTCTACGCAAAAGATGCATTTCACTGTGTGTTTCGATGTACATGTGACTGATAAAGAAATCTTTTATCTTATCTTATTTAAAACATCAATGAGGATCCATTCTGAATGCCTCCACATCTGTTTTACGTGCACCTTTCTAACAAAGCTCGGTGCTTCGTGCTGTACTTGATTCCTCCCCATGAAACGTGTCCTGAACCATGTTCTTGGGTTGGCCTCACTAGGAATTGTTGACACAGTGGAGCCTCACAGTTCAATGCTGACCTCAGGCACTGGCTGCGTGGAGGTTGCACGTTCTCTCTGCGACCGCACGGGTTTCCCCCGGCCGCTGGTTCCCTCCTAAATCCCAGGGACGCATGGGTCGGTCAGTTAATTGGCCACAGTAAATTACCCCTAGTGTGTAGTTGGGTGAGTGGCAGAACCTAGGGGAGGGTTGAAGGGCCCGTTTCAGTGCTGTATAACTTTGACCTCTATCAGTAGGGCTGTCATGTTTGGTAAATTTCCCCTTTGAAGAAACTTTGCAATGGTGGTGCTCTCTTGTCATTTGGTAGTGAGTCTACAATACAGGCAACACTGGTGGAGGCTGGCTGCTTAACCTTAACTCTTGTGCATGCCCATGTTTCCCTGCCATGAGGAGAGGGCTAATCATACAAGGTTTGAACACTGGCCTTTCGGTCTTGGTGGTGAGCTTGGACGTTTCTCGTTAGTCTACTGAAGATGATAGCAGCTTTTCCAACGCTATTGTCAAACAATCTTCATCCTCAGAAAGGTTGGGGATCGAGGTAGCTAACCTTTTACCCCGCTGCATAACCTAAATGGTTCTTGTTAAGGACGATTAATGGACTCTCTGAAACTCTTGTCGCTTAGGTCAACTACTTTCTTCTTGGTGAGCAGCTATTTGTAGAATTAACACAATAAGTACTAGCGTTAAGGGTGGAAAGTCATCCCTGCTGTTACCGAGCAAGAATAACCCACATTTCAATGTCACTTATCGCTTCCCACAGCACATTCCAGTTGGTGCAACACAGGTAGGGCGGAGATACAGATAACATAGAGTTCAATCTGTGCACAGCAAGCTCCCACGAAGAGCAGTGAACTAAATTGCCATTGAAGCAGCAGGTCAGGCAGCATCTGTAGAAAGACAAACAAGAGTATTTACAGCAGTTACTGTTTTTATTTCAGATTTCCAGCATCTGCAGCATCTTTTTTGATTTTTCTACCAAATTGCCGTTCTTTTTAGCCACTGGTTAAGGAATAAATCTTTGTTGAAAGACCAGGGGAGACTCCTGCACTTCCTCAGACAGGATGTCTTCATCCACCTGACAGGGAAAGTGAGGCCTCGCTTTAAAAAGCTGGCACCTCGATCTGCACAGTGTTCCCTCAGTACCATGGAAGTGTCAGCCTGAATCTGTGCGTTGAAGCCCTGGAGTGGGGCTTGAACCCACAACCTTCTGATTCAGAGATCTGAGTCATGGCAGTGCTGCACTGATGGGAATTTTCAGGGAAGTGTTCTCATTCCTCACAACTTTGGAGGAGCTTAGGCCGGGGTAGCTCCAAGGAAAGGAAGGTCAGCTGCAAATCTAGTGGCTTCACCACCATTAGATGTAAACTGAGTCCCTCAGCCAGGCCCCCACCTTCAACATCCTGGGGGTCACCACTGACCAGAAGCTCAACTGGACCAGCCACATAAATCCATTGACAGTCGGAGCAGGTCAGAGGCTGGGGATCATGCAGCGGTGACCCAAGACCTTTTCACCATCTACAAGGCACAAGTCAGGAGCAAGATGGGACACTCTCCACCTGCCTGGGTTAGTGCAGCTGCAACAGTCCTCGCCACCACCCAGGACAAAGCAGCCCACTTGATTGGCACCCCATCCACCATCGTAAACACCCCCTCCCTCCAGCACCAGCGCACAGAGGCAGCGGTGTGCACCGTCTACTGCAGTTACGTGCGCAAGGTGACTCCTGCCAAATCCACCACCTCCATCACCGAGAAGAACGAGGGCTGCAGACACAGGGGAACCCCACCCCCTGCAGGTTCCCCTCCTAGTCGCACACCATCCTGACTTGGAAATATACCTCTCTCCTTCCTCATCACTGGGTCTAACTCCTGGAGCTCCCTACCCAACAACACCATGGGAGCACCTTCATCAGAGGGCAGCTCACCCCCTCCTTCTCAAAGGCAGTTAGGGATGGGTAATCACTGCAGGTACTACCCACGTCCTGGAAGCTAATAAAGAAAAGATTCTGTCGGGTGAGTGGGGAGAAGGCAGGGTGCTACTCCCCCTGAGGTGAGCCTCACCTAGAATCACAGGGAGCGAAGCCAGCGCTAACCTGCGGTTTGGCCTCACCAGCCTCTCGTTCCTTGCTCCTTCGCATCCTACTGGTGGGTCTCTTCCTCCCACGGCCGTTTGTCTTTACACTTCCTCGTTCAGAGTCGTAGAGTCATACAGCACGGAAGCAGGCCCTTTGGCCCAACTCGTCCATGCCGACCAAGATGCCCCTTCCAAGCTTGTCCCATTTGCCCGTGTTTGGCCCTTATCCCTTTCCTATCCATGTACCTGTCCAAATGTCTTTTAAATGTTGTTAATGTACCTGCCTCAACCACTTCCTCTGGCAGCTCGTTCCATATACTCACCACCCTCTGGGTGAAAAAGTTGCCCCTCAGGTTCCTATTAAATCTTAAAACTATGCCCTCCAGTTCTTGATTCCCCAACTCTATGAAAGAGACTGAGTGCATCCACCCTATCGATGCCCCTTGTGATTTTATTCACCTCTATAAAATCATCCCTCAGTCTCCTACGCTTCAAGAAATTAAGTAGGACCTAGCCTGCCCGACCTCTCCCTATAACCCAGTCCTTCGAGTCCTGGCAACGTCCTCGTAAATCTTTTCTTTCCAACTTAATGATGTCATTCCTATAACAGGGTGACCAAAGCTGTACACAGTGCTCCAAGTGCGGCCTCACTAATGTCCTGTACAACTGCAACATAATGTCCCAACTCCTGTACTCAATGCTCTGACTGATGAAGGTCAGCGTGCCAAAAGCCTGCTTCACCGCCTTGTCTTCCCGTGACACCACTTTCAGGGAACTATGAACTATGTTTAATGCAACAACTGTGATATGGATTCTGTTTGCTCTGTTTTTGCAGAAAGGGGCTGGCTATCACCTCGACCTGTTCTGGGTGGCCATCCTCATGGCCATCTGCTCATTCATGGGGTTGCCCTGGTATGTTGCAGCCACAGTCATCTCCATCGCGCACATTGACAGCTTGAAGATGGAGACCGAGACTTCAGCGCCCGGGGAACTGCCCAAGTTCTTGGGGGTCAGGTAGATAACATCTCCTTCTGTGCTGTGTGGGGAGGCTGGATTTGTGCATGGTATGTGTGATGCAATCTGACTAACTCCCAGCAAGAACAGAGAAGATCAGAGAACAGGGAGACCAGTCAGCACCTTGAGTCTACACCACTATTCAGTAAGGTCACCTCCGACCCTCCACCTCACCCCACCTTCTTCCCCAATCCCCATGTCCCTCTTCCCTAAAGGTGATCCCTTCTTCCAAAGCACAGCCCTCACTGGAGACATAGAAACAGAATGGAAACAGGCCTTTTGGTCCTTTGATGCCAACCAAGATGCCCTATCCAAGCCAGTCCCATTTACTAACACTTGCCCCATAATCTTTCCAATCCATTGACCTATCCAACTGTCTTTTAAAAGCTGTTATTGTACCTGCCTCAACCACTTCCTCTGGCAGCTCGTTCCATATACCCACCACCCTCTGTGTAAAAATGTTGCCCCTCAAATTCCTATTAAATCTTTCCCCTCTCACCTTAAACCTATGCCCTCTAGTTCTTGATTCCCCAACCCTGGGAAAAAGACTGTGTGCATTCACCCTATCGATGCCCCTCATGAATTTATACACCTCTATAAGATCACCTCTCCTGTGCTCTGAGGAAAGAAGTCCTAGCCTGTCCAACCTCTCCCTATAACTCAGTCCCTCGAGTCCTGGCAACATCCTCGTAAATCTCTTCTGCACTCTTTCCAGTTTAATAACAGCTTTCCTTAAGCAGGGCGACCAAAACTGAACACAATATTCCAAGTGCGGCCTCACCAGCATCCTGTACAACCACATCATGACCTCCCGACTTTTATACTCAGTGCCCTGACTGATGAAGGCCAGCGTGCCAAAAGCCTTCTTCACCACCCTGTCTACCTGTGATGCCACTGTCAGGGAAACACACACCTGAACTCCAAGGTCCCTCTGTTCTACAACACTCCCCAGGGTCCTACCATTCACTGTGAAAGTCCTACTTGGATTGACTTTCCAAAATGCAACACCTCACATTTATCCGAATTAAACTCCATTAGTGAGGTAGGACCTTGGAGAGAGTGGATCAGGAAATAACTGTTAGAACAATCATTAATGGTTTCAGGACAGGTTCCTTTAGCTTTTATTAACATGGAACAAACTCAAGGAAGTTATGCTAAACATTTATAAATCACCTCAGCTGCAGCAAAGTGTCCAAGGCACCTCGGTGCAGGGTCACTGAGGGTGTGCTGCACTGTCAAAGGTGCCGTGTCACAGGCAGATATAAAAAATCACAAGAGGTTTGAAGAAGAGAACGGGAGTTCTCCAACACTTACCCTTCAAACAAGATCATGAAACAGATAAAAACTCATCAAGATCAAACATTCTGTAAATGACTGTGAACCTCCACAGTCCCTCTAACTCTTGCCTGGCATTCTGTGACTGTGATGAATGTGTGGACTGCCAGGTCTAACGAGAGGTGGAGAGTTCTTTCAGCACCATTACTTGGCTGTTTGGATCCCATGAAGTTTTTGTGCTGATCCCAAAGCATTCTGGAGCCAATTACAGTGCTCTGAAATGTTCCGGTGGTGATGTACCACAGCCAGCTCGCACAGGGCAGTGGGATGACCAGGGCAGTGGGATGACCGGGACAGTGAGGTTATGGGGGCAGTGAGGTGACCAGCAGCCCAGCTGTGTTCATGATGTTTGTGAGGAGACTAGGGACAGCTCTTGACCTGGTGCCAGGACCATCCACAGCCATCTGGGAGAAGGGATGGGCTCTCAGTTTAACACCTCCGGTGAGAGGACCGTTCCTCTGACTGTGCAGCACTCCCTCATATGGCAGGTGAGTGTCGGGGGGAATTTTGTACCCAGATCTCTGACCTTGTCACCAGCGACAGTACGTCTCACCAAAACTCCAGAGTCACGAGCTGTCGGAGGGGGATGCTCGGTGAACCAGACAGCCACAGTTCCTGTTTTGTAAAATTCTGCGTATTTTAGGTCGACTTCCCTGTTGAGCTGTTGTTTTGGTTTGTATCCAGGGAACAGCGAGTGACTGGCGTTTTTGTCTTCCTTCTGACTGGCGTATCTGTCTTCATGGCCCCCATTCTAAAGGTACCTCATTTAAGCATTTATTAATAAAAAATCATGCTTTTGAGTGTTGTAATTGAGGGCCCAGTTCTACACTACTGGCACATTGTGTGTCCCTTGTCAGCTCTCTGTCGATGTTTCGTTTTCCTGAGTCCACTGGCAGAGGAACACCATCTAACCCACAGCGTGTCTCGTGATCTCAACTCAAAATTAGTTACAGGAGCTAGGCACTCACACACACACACGCACGCACGCACGCACGCACGCACACACATGCGCACACACACACGCACAGGGTCACACACACATATGCAGTCACACACGCAGTCACATACACAAACACACACATGCACAGTCACATATACACACATATGCGCACACTTAGTTTCTCACATGCACACAGTCTCACACACGTGCATGCATACAGTCAGACACATGTGCACACAATCTCATACACAGTCACTCTCAAACACATGCACACACATGCGCACAATCACTGTCAGTCACTCACATAGTCTCACAGACATACACACGATCACACACTCACAGACACACACACACAATCACACACACACTGACACACACACTCACAAACACACACACACACACACACACTCTCACACACACACAATGACACACTCAGACACAAACTGTGTGAACTGCTACTTTATACCAAGTTTCACTGCTACAGCACACTTCTGCCTCCTTGTGGCAGTTGTGTGCCAGTGCCTCTATTGAATAAAGTGACTTGTGCTGTTTGTTGAGACTTACCTTATCCTCAAAGTATTACGATTATTTATTTTCACATTGAGAGTCAGCATGGACCTGCCCCAGCTGATGGGTTAAAGTGAACCATGAGGTTTGGGACTCTCTCCCACTGACCACAGGTCAAACTGTGACAGAGAGGCTGTCCATGTATTTCCAAAACCCTGAGGGTGTTGTGTCGGGGATGAGGATGGTCCTGGCTGGGGGTGAGGGTGATGATGGTGAGTTGTACCTCGTGCCCCAGAGGTTCTGGTAGGAGATGGTCAGGTGGACTGATCTGTCCAGCACTCCTGGTGAAGCTCAGTTCCCCTACCCCCACCCACACAGTGTTCTTTATTATAATTATAGAAAAAGGAATTCGAATTTTCAAGATGATAGCTGATTGTTTGAGGATAAACATTTAACCCAAACATCAGGAAAATCTCCCTCAGTTCCATGGGATTTTTTTGTGTACGGCTGAGAGAGTGTTTGGAGCCTCAGTTCAAAACGATTGACACCATCCACAGGAGGTGCTGCCTCAAGAAGGCAGCATCCATCATCAAAGATCCCCATCATCCGGGCCATGCCATCTTCTCACAGCTCCCATCGGGCAGGAGGTACAGAAGCCTGAAGTCCCACACCACCAGGTTCAGGAACAGCTACTTCCCTTCAACCATTCGGTTCTTGAACCAACCTGCACAGCCCTAACCCTACCTCAGCAATGGAACCCTACGGACCACCTCTTGCACTACTGTGGACTTACCTTCTGTTGTGTTTTTGGTTTTTTTTGCACTCAGGTCTTGCTTTTGCACAGTCTTTTTTACACTGTTGGGTATAATTATATGTATAAGTTATATTCTGTGTGTTGTCTTTACCTACGTGCCTGTGATGCTGCTGCAAGCACATTTTTCATTGTACCTGTACCTCACCGTACTTGCACACATGACAATATACTCGACTTGACTTGACCTGACAGAAAGTACAGCACTCCTTCGGCACTGCACCGGAGCGGTTATACCCCACCCTGTGTCTCATTGACGTCTTTCTTGCTTCTAGTTCATCCCAATGCCGGTACTTTATGGAGTATTTCTGTACATGGGTGTCGCTTCCCTGAATGGTGTGCAGGTGAGTGGCCACAGCTCCCAGTTCATGGTATTCCAGGGAAACTGCCTGGTGACTATTGGCCCATACAATGATTGCCAAGGTTAGTTTGAATATCTGCAGAGAGAATATAATCAAAGGGACTTCTCCCTGAAACTCCGGACAACTTCAACCACCCACAGCCAACTAACAGAGTCATAGAGTTAAAGAGTTATACAGCACGGAAGCAGGCCCTTCAGCCCAACTCGTCCATGCCGACCAAGTTGCCTACCTGAGCTAGTCCCATTTGCCTGCGTTTGGCCCATATCCCTCTAAACCTTCCCTATCCATGAACCTGTCCAAATGTATTTTAAATGCTGTAATTGTACCCACCTCTACCACTTCCTCTGGCAGCTCGTTCCACACACCCACCACCCTCTGTGTGCAAAAGTTGCCCCTCAGGTCCCCTTTAAATCTTTCCCCTCTCACCCTAAACCTGTGCCCCCTAGTTTTACACTCCTCTACCCTGGGAAAAAGACCGTGTCCGTCCACTTTATCTATGCCCCTCATGATTGTATAAACCTCCATAAGGTCATTCCTCAGCCTCCTTCGCTCCGGGGAAAACAGCCCCAGCCTGTCCAGCCTCTCCTTATAACTCAAGCCCTCCGGTCCCAGCAACATCCTCATGAATCTCTTCTGCCCCCTCTCCAGCGTAATCATGTAGCAAAGTTACCTATTGTTAGAAAGTTGGCCAAACTGTTTCATAAGTTTCAACACTGCCCTGCAAACTCTCACTGGTGTGACTGCCGCTGATTAGTGGCATTGTACATCTCAGAGGACAACAGAGCACAGGAGAAGGCCATTCAGTCCATCTTTCTGTGCCAGCTCTCTGAATACTGTCCACTTTCCCCTTTGGATGTCTCCGTTTCCAGCTCCATTTGATTGGTATTATTGAATTGTAAATTGGTGGGGGTTTGGTAACCCACCCAACCTTTTCAGCTAGTGATCCAGAGACATGTATTCAAACCCCCTCTTGTGGCTAGGGGAGTTTAATTAATTTAAAAAAACAGTTCCATCATTTAACCGGAAGGCTCATCAGAATGGGACGGTGTCCAAGCTGTTGGGTGATTGAGGCTGTGTGTTGAGTTCTTTACCCCCCACAGCTGAGTGAAACAGAAGGCCCCAGCCGTGGTTGGTTCAACGTTCTTCCGATGGAAGAGTGTTTGGTCCCACTGATCCACTGTTGGAGGATCTCAGCCCTGCTTCTCCCTGTTTCCCCAAGAACAGCCACTGTCCCACAGTCAGGTGGCTGAGTGGTGCCTCACCTGGACATCAGTGTCTAACTCACGTAGGCTTGTAGGATTGACTTTACAAGTTCGTATCTCTCTACACTTCATTGTCTTCCCCTCACATGTCTCTGCTTTCTTTAATCAAATATCCAGTGTGATTATACACTGTTTTTATTTATAGGACCATAGGACACTACAGCACAGAAAACAGGCCATTCGGCCCTTCTAGTCT
Organism: Pristis pectinata; assembly: GCF_009764475.1. Lineage (NCBI taxonomy): Eukaryota > Metazoa > Chordata > Chondrichthyes > Rhinopristiformes > Pristidae > Pristis > Pristis pectinata. The sequence goes on along the minus strand of NC_067406.1, from coordinate 142,439,862 downwards.
GTGCCAAAACTTTATTCCGCTAGTCCCATTGACCTGCACCCAGTCCATAACCCTCCAGACCTCTCCTGTCCATGTATCTATCCAATCTATTCTTAAAACTTAAGAGTGAGCCCTCATTTACCACGTCAGATGGCAGCTCATTCCACACTCCCACGACTCTCTGAGTGAAGAAGTTCCCCCTGATGTTCCCCCTAAACCTTTCCCCCTTCACCCTAAAGCCATGTCCTCTCGTACTTATCTCTCCTAATCTAGGTGGAAAGAGCCTACTCGTATTTATACCCCTCATAATTTTGTAAACCTCTATCAAATCTCCCCTCATTCTTCTACGCTCCAAGGAATAAAGTCCTAACCTCATTCATCATCCCTTCACATTTGTAACATGGTCTACCTGTAACGCATACTCCAATCGGTAATCTCTCCTGTACGTAAGCTCTTTTAGCATCAATGGGTTAGGTCTGGGAGTAGCGGGTCAGTAAGTGCAGTGTAGTTTGTAGATGGTGCGCTGGTGGTGGGTGGACTGAGTATTTGTGGGGGGTGGATGGGGTGCCAATAGAGTGGGTTACTTTGTTCTGGCTGGCATCGAACTTCTGCACTCCCCCAGACAAGTGGGACGTACTCCATCACACCCCGACGTACCTTGTAGATGGGGAAGGGCCTCGGGGTGTCAGGAGGTGAGGATTCCGTGAGTGTTGAGGCTGAGGGAGTGGTGGATTGAGGTTAAAGGTTCTGCTTTACCGTTTCAGTTCATGGACCGGTTGAAGTTGCTGCTGATGCCTCCAAAGCACCAACCGGACTTCATCTACCTGCGTCACGTCCCCCTGCGCCGAGTCCACCTCTTCACCTTCATCCAGGTGATCTGCCTCACCATGTTGTGGGTCTTGAAGTCAACTGTGGCCGCCATCATCTTTCCAGTCATGGTAGGTTGTCTCACGTCTTTGTATAGCTCGATCCTGGCCTCCAGTGCTGTCTGTGTGGAGCTTGTACGTTCTCCCTGTGACCGCGTGGGTTTCCCTGGGTGCTCTGGTTTCCGGGGTCGGTGGGTTAATTGCACACTGTAAACAGGAATGGTGTTATGTGGGAGGCGTTGATGGGGACGTGGGGAGACAAGGTTACAGGGAAAATTAGTGAGGAATGGGATTGTTCTATGAGCCAGCAAAGACCCAGAGGGTTGAATGGCCTCCCTCTGTATTGTAATAAGTAAGGTTTTCCCTGAGACTTCCATCTCCTAATCACGGCCCTCCCCACAAATGGAAATGCCCACATGTCAAACCCGGTCAAACGCAGTGGTGATCTGTTCAACCCTCATCCCTCCCTGGGCACCTCTCCGGGTACAACGTATGTACGAGCAGATGGATCAGGAGCAGAAGAAGGCCACTCCGTCCCTTGAGCCTTGCGGTCTCAGGCAGAGCAGTTACCAAGATGGGAATCAGATACAATCACTGTGTTTAAGAGACATTCAAACAGATACATAAATAGACAAGGCATGGAAGGACACGGACCTGGTATGGGCAAGTGGGATCAGTGTGGATGGGCAAAAAGGTCAGCATGGAGGTGGTGGACCGAAGGTCCTGTTCCTGTACTGTGTGGCTCTATGACTATGAGTCAGGAGGTCATGGGTTCGAGACCCATCCCAGGGTCTTCAGCACAAAAATTTCCGCTGAGAACTGGAGGGGCACTGCTGTGGTATCTCGGAGGAGATGTTGACCTGCCCCTTCATGTGGATGTAACAGACTCCATGGTCTAGACTCAAAGAAGAGTAGGGGAGTTCTACCTGGCCAGTACTCATTAACGTCACTGCAACAGATCACCACATTGTCTGCAAATTCAAAGTACTTAGAGTGGATGTGAAGGGTGCTATAGAAAAGCAGGTCTACATGAGGGAGGTGAAGGGTGGGAGGACCCTCATGGAGGGGAAACACCAGCAGAGACCAGTTGGTCTGCTGGTGAGCCCTGAGTTGTAAACACTGTCTACTGGTTCAATGTGGTCTTCAATGACCGGTGGACGGGAGGTCTTCCTCTCTGCAATAGAACTTGCCCTAGAATTTCCTGGTATGTCAGCTCATTTCCCTCTGTGGACCTGCTACCCGTCCAGTCCTGGGAGTCTGGGCAGAGTCTGCGGTTCGTAGGGCTTCGACTTTGGAATGACCCACGCTCCATCCATGTGGACAAACTTCAGGTTATCGACCCAAAGTGCAGCACAGGAGACCTGGGATCAAGGGGTGGGGGGGGGGGGGGGGGGGCCATTCAGCCCCTGAAGCCTGCTTCAGCCAGTCATTGGATCCCCTAACTGACCTGCATGGTCCCACATTTGCCCCCCTTGTCTCCATGTCTTAGCTCCCTTCCCCAATAAAAACGTGTGGATCTCAGTTTTGAGATTTCCAGCTCTTTGGAGAAGGGGATTCTGGATTCCCCTCATCCTCGGTGTGAGAAAGAACATTCTGACATCACCCTGGGCTCTATTACCTTGAGTGGTGGACTCCCCCCCCCCCCATCAGAGGAGATTCTCTCTCTCTCTCTCTTTCTTTCTCTCTCCCTCTCTCTCCTCTCCTCCCCTCTCTCCCTCTCCCTTCTCCCCTTTCTTTCCACTCTCTCTCTGTCCCCTTCACTTCACTCTCTACAATCATATCGATAGACACTTAGATATTTATTTATTAGTCGCATGTACATCGAAACACACAGTGAAATGTGTCTTTTTGCACTACTGAGAATGTGCTGGGGGCAGCCCACAAGTGTCGCCACGCTTCCAACGCCGACATAACGTGCCCACAACTTCCTAACCCGTACGTCTTTAGAATGTGGGAGGAAACCGGAGCACCCGGAGGAAACCCACGCAGACACGGGGAGAACGTACAAACTCCTCACAGACAGCGGCCGGAATTGAACCCGGGTCTCTGGCGCTGTAATAGCGTGACGCTAACCGCTACACTGTCTCCTTGGTGTCTACAGATCCTGGCGCTGGTAGCTGTAAGGAAAGCGATGGACTACATCTTCACCCAACATGACCTCAGTTTCCTGGACGATGTTATCCCGGAGAAAGACAAGAAGAAGAAGGAGGATGACAAGAAGAAAAAGAAGACGACAAGTGCAGACAGTGACAATGAAGATGTAAGGAATGGGCCAAGTAATCCAGTAACTGGGTGTTAACCTAAACCTCTGGGTCCAACCAGCTGAAACCCACAGCTAATAAATGGAAATATATATTTCTCACTTTAGGCAGTAACCCCGCAGAAGAGGATTTCAGGTTCTTCCATGACAGAGGCCTTTCAGCCCATCATGCTGTTCACAGGCTATCCCATCAGACCTGCTTTTTCTCTATTTTTTTCCTTTACAAGTTGTTACCAGTTCCCTTGAGAAAGTTCCTACTAAACATGTCCCACCTGCCCCTTAAGTGTGCCCATTCTGGAAGACTTGGAAACTGACCCAGGGAAGTGATCTGTGGCCAAGGGCTGTGTTACCAGTGCTGTCTTACTGCAGTGATGTTGATTGCAGTTTATTTTAAGAGGACACTTTTTAGTGGAGAGGGTTCATATTGACACTCTAGCCTGGGAGAATTCCAGATCCCTACTCCCAGTTCTCAGCCTTTCTGAGGTCACCGCTGAACAGCCAGGATCTAAATTTTAATGCCTCTTTTGTTCAGGGCTCACCTCAATCAATTATTCCAAAATCATCTTCCATTCTCATGACACAAATGTATTGGCCTCGCAATGTTGTCACTCTGAACTGTTTTCTATCCAGGAACAAAAATCCAACCCTATCTAAGATCTGATCATCCCTCCCCGTTAGCACCAGTTGGAATCAACACAGCCAAGTATGTTATAAATAATTGATTTGGAATTTGCTGGTTATTAGCCACTGCCTTTGTCTGTGGCTGCAAGGGACAGGAAGACTGAGGCTACATTTAATTGTGTTTCCATGACTCGGGGAGGAAACTCTCCATGTGTCTGGGTCCTTGTGGCAGTTAAATGCAGTTCCCTGTAAAACCGATCCATGTCGATATCATGGTCGCTCCAGTTGACATGGGTCATTGTGGATACTGGGGTCGCTCCATAGTTAGCAATTAACTATGAGGAGGAGGAGCAGTCAAATGGCTCGCAATGAGCCCAATTGTTTTTCCAACATAGAAGTCTGTCCGATCACGTTTGCATTATGACAGTTATATTTGTCGTTGCAGTAAAAATGCTTCATTCTCCTCAGCTTGGACAGTTAGGGTTCCCAGCTCTAACTCAACATGTTCCTGGAGGTTCCATCACATGACCACTGACCACCGTCATGCCATAGGTCACTTGACATGTCCGTCCTCCCAGTGGCCCGCCTTCTCCCCGTCAGTTGGAAAGCAAACAAACTGTTAACTTCTGAACTGGGTGCTTCGGATATGGAAGACAAACAGTTCATTTTCCGTCCATGTTATAAGCAACAGACAGCATTGTTTAAAGAAGACTTTACTTATTGCCCTTTCCATGTCTCTGCTCAGAGGCCAAGAGATTATTTAAATGCTAGTAAACTCCAGGCCAAGGTTGGAAACTCTGTTGGGACTCTTGCTGAGGCTCTGTTGTGTGGGAGAGAGTTTAGGGCTGGCCCAGGTCATCTCTCTCTCCCCTTTACCTCCTCTCTCTTCTGGTCTGGCCTTCTCCCTGCCTGAAGCCAAGACTCCACCGTGAGGAGATGTGTAGAAGGCTGCTTGTCAACCATTGGTGAACGGTTCAGTTGTTATCATTGCTCATCAAGACAGAGGCTGCGATATCAAAACACCAAGTGGTGTGTAGTTGTCCGACAACCAATGGATGTACACTAAAGAGTTCAGGTGCTTCACCAGGTTGGATCCCAGCATAGCCAATCCCAGACCCAGTTACAGCGATCCTAATGGTTGCATTAATACCAGACAGATTTCACTATTTACGTAACTTGTTTGTTGGGAGTAGTTTTTTAGTGTGTTGCTGTTGTTTTGTTTAACATGCCTTCTGAAATGTTTTTCAGTACTGAGTTATGTTTCTGCTCCTTTGTGAACATAATCCGTGGGAAATGTTGTTATCCTCTGACCCAGACGGACTGTGATGCTGCCACATGTCATGAGTTGTCTGTGTAACCCTCAATGCCATGTAACTGCCCTGGTGCCACATGCCTGTGTCATGCCTCTTCCTGCCAGTATCTGTAAACCTCCCCACCTGTCCTTCAGGGGGGTGTGTGTGTGTGAGAGAGAAAGAGTGTCTGTGTTTGAAAGACAGAGAGGAGAGAGTGTGTGTGTGAGAGAGACAGAGAGAGTGTGTGTGAGACAGAGAGTGTGTGTGTGTGTGAGACAGAGAGTGTGTGTGTGTGTGTGTGAGACAGAGAGAGTGTGTGTGTGAGAGAAAGAGTGTGTGTGTGAGACAGAGAGAATGTGTGTGAGACAGAGAGTGTGTGAGACAGAGAGAATGTGTGTGAGACAGAGTGTGTGTGTGTGTGAGACAGAGAGAGTGTGTGTGTGAGAGAAAGAGTGTGTGTGTGAGACAGAGAGTGTGTGTGTGTGAGACAGAGAGTGTGTGAGACAGAGAGAATGTGTGTGAGACAGAGTGTGTGTGTGTGAGACAGAGAGAATGTGTGTGTGTGTAAAACAGAGAGAGTGTGTGTATGTGTGTGTGACAGAGAGAGAGAGAGAGAGAGAGAGAGAGAGAGAGACCCCTCCAACCCCAGTGGAATCTCCTAACTAAAATCTAACTAACAGCATCACTTTTGAGATGTTTCTGGACCCATCCTGTTCATCCTGCAGAAACACCTGTGAAAGAGTGGAATTACAGGGTGGCAGTCCCTCCTTTACAGTGCTGTGGCCTTGCTGTAAACCCTCTGATCTGAGTGAGTTAATTTCAGTCGGGTAACCGGGTGACTAATGACCTTCTGCATTGTTGAGTATTCAAGTTACAGCCCTAACAACCACTGACTGACAGCAGCATTTACAACAAGCAATTAAGGGAATAACAAAGTCCACTCAGATCTTTTATTTAACAGTTGGTGTCCATCCCCAGCACACACACAGCACCCTCACCCATCTTAAGCAGCCTCCAGTGTGGTCATTTTCATTCATTATCTTTATGAGTTCCAGTTTGCGATGTGCTGTTTTTAAGCATTGTAAACATTTCCTTCACAGTCCGATTACCCATACTCAGAAAAAGTTCCTGCAATTAAAATTTCAATGGACATGATGGAACAAGAACCCTTCCTAGGCAGTAAAATACCTACCGACAGTGAGTAAAACCTTGTGACTGCCACAGTTCCATTCTGTCAGTGGGATCATCTCACTCACTCTCTTCGCTTTCACCCACATCTCACGCCATACACTTCCTCCATCTCTTGTTTATTTCCCATTTCCCCTTCTCTCTCTCTTTCTGTCGCTCTCACTCTCTCTCTTTCTGTCGCTCTCTCTCACTCTCTTTCTTTCCACCTTGCTTGGCCTCACATGAACTGTTCTGTTACAGCTCTCTGGCTAACAATCATCTACTAACTGTGCTTCACTGGGAGCCGTAACCAAATGCTAACCCTCTTTTGTCTCCCTTTTGCTGTCGTTTCCTTTGTGTTTCAGGTCGGTGAGTTCCTTTGCTTCACCTGCATGCTCTTTCTCTTAATCAGCACACAGAATGGTGATTGGGAGGTTGTGCTTACACCCTGTCCTTTGCAAGCAGTCACTGTTCAAACTGTAACTGGCTTTTCCTTTGTTTGTTCGTGACTGCCTATTAAAGGTGCATGGGTATGAATTGTTGCTTTGTAAAATCATCCTGAAAATTTGCCCTTTGGTATGTGACCTCTGCACACAGTAGGAATAAAGGCAAACCATGTGCATGTAAAGTATGGTATACCTCTCCCTGTTCTTGTCCCTCTCTTTCCTGAGGCAAGGCTCCTCATGGGTCTGGACTTCACTGATGGGACCACCATTTATTGCCCTTACGAGCAGTCTTCCTGAGCCGGTGTAGTCTTTCAGGTGAAGGTGTTCCCACAGAGAGGAGCTGCAGGATTTAGACCCAGTGATGAATACATTTCCCAGTTAAGATGGTGGATTCCCCTGTTCCCCTTGTCCTTTCATGTTACTGAAGTGTCTTAAGAGGCTATTCTGATGACTTGCTACCTGCAAAATTGTTGACAGATGACTGTGTATCATCTAATACTCACCCTCCCTCTCGTCCCAACCCCAGACCCAGTCCTGTGCACCGAGTTTAATATCTATACCCTGGTGCTGCATGGAGTTGAGGCTCAGATAAGAGGAGACTTTTACTGTGTTCCTCAGATCCCCAGGTAGGGATGTGACCTTACCCAATCAGGAGCTAGATCTTCGAAGATGTTTGGCTCTAACTCTGAGCCAGCAATGAGCAGCCTCACTTAGCTGTGATTGGCTTCAGATCAATTTTATTTTCCTTAAGTGTAAGTCATTTGGAAATGTTCAGTGACTGGACCACATGGAGAGGTGAAGGTCCCATGATCTCGGGGAGATCATGGGGCCTGATCGGTGGTGGTTGTGAAGCTTGTCCTTGCCTGCTGATCGTGGATCGATAGGCTGTGAGCTGTTCTCCCTCCCAGTGGAGTCCCCCTTGACTTTACTGACACTGGGGTCTGGGCAGCGATAAGCCTAGTGGCCAAATTCTTTCCCTAAAGACTCTTAGGTCAGAGTCTCCCATCCCTGGCCGTGGATGGACAGTTTTGAGGGTAAAATAAAATTGATCCTGTTTATTTGTCCTCTCTGCCAATACCCTCCGTGTCAACTTCTGCTCAACATTGGTTTCAAACCCCATTCCCATCCCATTTTCATCTACTTTTCCCAGCCTGGTTGGATTGATTATTATGGGATAGGGTGGGGCTTACATGGCTGTACATAGCTGACATGTTTACATGCATGTTCAGCACATGGTTTTCCAAGCACATCCTACAGTGTGAGAGTGGGGTGTATCTACTGCAGGAGGTTAAAGGTCATACAGGTAGGCAATCTGTTTGTTCTAAATCACTCACATTGGAAGTGCTGGCATCCTAATTGTCAATTCAAATCATTGTTCATGGAAGTGGTGTCCACACAACTCTTCACACAAGCTCCACACCTTCCATAACCCGCTACCAACCCATGAGCAGATCAGTTGGACCATCGGTGAATGGTACCTCCTCACTTTCCCACATTATTGGAGTAAGTCATGGAGTCAGCCACTCACTGCACCAGTAACTGGTCAGCTCAACAGCCCCAGACAGATGGCACGAATTGAATTATCCCAGGTTTCCCAGCTGGGTTTGAATTGTAGGGCACGTTCCCACCACTTGGTTGTGTGGGGAACCTTTGGATCAGATGTGGCCCGACTCACTACAAATGTGGGCAACCCATGGTCCAGATGTGGATCACTTACCATCCAGTGGTGAAAGCTGTGGGAAATCTTGGTGGACACCAAGCTGAGAGCTTTTGGCCATGAACAGTGGATTTGTGGGTTTGTTTTGAAGTAAATCTGTGCCATGCCCCAAACCCTGTGGCGTGGGGTGAGTGGGCAGTGGCTCCAGCCTCTCGCCTGCACTGAGGGAGATTTTCCTGCTGTTGTGTGTATTACTGGATCATAGTCACAACACAAAGAAAAGCTGAGGTAAAACAATCGTGCTCTGGTAATCGTACTGTGCACAAGAGGCCTTTCAGCCCCACCATGCTATCCAGGCCGTGCTCCCATGTAGACCTACAACTGAAATTCCGTTGAAAATTCCTGTTGAATCTCGTGCCACTGCCCTTTCCGTCAGCACATCCGGAATCACAACATCCGTACAAATGTTCCCCTCTCCCCACACTCTGGTTCCTTTCACAGTTATCCTAAATCCTCATCCTCTGGTCACTGGTTCTGACTTACCTTGTGGAAAACTCCTCATGATTTTGAACACTTTCATTAAATATAAGACTATAAGATACAGGAGCAGAATTAGGCCATTCAGCCCATCAAGTCTGTTCTGCCATTCAATCATGGCTGATTTTCTTTTAACCCCATTCTCCCTGTAACCCTTAACCCCCTCACCAATCAAGAACCTATCAATCTCTGCCTTAAATACACCCAATGACTTCGCCTCCACTGCCTCTGTGGCAACGGATTCCACAGATTCCCCACCCTCTGAAGAAATTCCTCCTCATCTCAGTTCTAAAGGGTCGTCCCTTTATTCTGAGGCTGTGCCCTCAGATCCTGGACTCTCCCACTGATGGAAACATCCTCTCCACGTCCACTCTATCCCGGCCTTTCAGTATCCAGTAGGTTTCATTGAGGTCCCCCCCCTTATCCCCAATATCTCCTTAATCTTCTCTGCACTGAGGAGAACAACCCTCCCCTTCCTATCTCTCCACATCCCTGGGATTGCTCCGGTATGTCCCTCCCACACCTTCTCCAAGGCCTTGACATCATTCAGGAAGTGCGGGGCACAGAACTGAAGTGCACCCAGCCAAGAGTTCAGCAGTTCACCCAATTCCAATAGCAGGAAGGTCCATCCTTTGGTGATTGTGTCCTGTGTGAAATGGTTGCCAGTAAATTTAGTTTTTGACTGAAGTGACAAACTTTGCCCCTTTTCAATCCAGGAGAAAAGCCACCGACATTCCTTGAACGACACACTTCTTGCTGATCCAGTCCCCTTCTTCCAGTCAATCTCTATACCAAGGTAAGCCAGCTGATCATCCTCACCGCCAGTACCAGGTGAGATGGGCTGTCTGTCTCAGGAACACTCCTGCAGTAATGACTTCACCACTGTTGTGTGTTTTTGCAAAAAATTCCAGCAACATTTCCAACATGTTTACAGAGTGTTTGAAGTTTCACAGATGGGTTTGAAAGTGCTCTTCCATCATTCAAGCTCGCTTACGTTCTCTGGGCTATTTGAAGAGGGGCAAATCTTCCAGTGTTTTAAGCACTCAAGAGTTCTGGATCATTGATTCAGAGACATGAGTTCAAATCGAACCCTGGCAGTTGGGAAATATCAATTCAATTAATTAAGTAAATCTGGAATGCAAAGAGCTTACATCAGTTACAGTCACAGCAAAACTGGTCGATTCTTGCAAAAGCTCATCCGATGTCCTTCCCTAGTCTGACCAACCTGTGATGCTGGGCAACTAAAATGATTGATTTTAATTGCCCATGAAGTCCACATCCCGTGGATAAATAAAGACTTTGAGTGTCCAACAATACAGCTTAACGTGAGGATGTAAAACTAGGGCTGCACAGTGGTGCAGCTGGTAAGAGCTGCTGCCTTGGAGCACCAGAGACCAGGGTTCAATCCGGGCTCAATCAACAAAGAGTAGTTAAAGCAAAAATACTGCAAGATGCTGGAAATCTGAAATGGAGATGGAGACTGCTGTGGAGATGCAGTTGTACAAGACGTTGGTGAGACCACACTTGGAGTACTGTGTACAGTTTTGGTCTCCCCTTTATAGGAAGGTACTCATTAAACTGGAAAGAGTGCAGAGAAGATTTACGAGGATGCTGGTATTGGTATCAGACTCAAAGGCTGGTGTTATAGGGAGAGGTTGGGCAGGGTAGGTCTTTTTTCTTTGGAGCGCTGAAGATTGAGGGCTGACCTAATATAGTATAAAATCATAAGGGGTATAGACTGGGTGAATGCACACAGTCTTTTTCCCAGGGAAGGTGAACTAAAAACTAGGGACCATAGGTTTAAGGTGAGAGGGGAAAGATTTAAAAGGGACCTGAGGCGCAACTTTTCACACAGAGGGTGGTCAGTATGTGGAACGAGCTGCCAGAGGAAGTGGTTGAGGCAGGTACAATGATAACATTCAAAAGGCATTTGGACAGGTCCATGGATAGGAAAGGCTCAGAGGGATATGGGCCAAATGCGGGTAAATGGGACTGGCTTAGATGGGCATCTTGGTCGGCATGGATGAGTTGGGCCAAAGGGCCTGTTTCCGTGCTGTGTGACTCTATGACTGCTGGGAATACTCAGCAGGTCAGGCAGCATCTGTGGAGGGAGCGGGGAAGAGGTGCAGATGAATTGCTACTTCATTCGGAAGGATTGTTTGGGTCCCTGGAGGTTGGGAAGAACAAAGTGAGAGGGTGTTGCATTTCCTATGGTGGCATGGGATAGAGGTGTGAGAGGGAGAGTGATTGGTGGAGAGGGAGAACCAGGGTATTGTGGAGGAAACCCTCCTTTGGAATGCTGGAAGGGAGAGGAGATGATGCATTTGGTTCAGAATCCTGTTGGAGATGTCAGAAGATGATCCATTGAATATGGAGGCCGGAGGGGTGGAAGGTGAGGACAAGGGGTGGAACAGAAAGGTGGGAAATGGGGGACACGTGGTTGAGAGCCCTGCCAACTGTTGTGGTGGAGGATTCTCGGTTTAGGAAAATGGAAGAGATCTTAAAGGAACTCGTGTGGAAAGTCTCATCTTCAGAGAGTGGAATCCCTACAGGAAGCTGGTTGGAAGGAGATGTACTCGAGAAAGTTGTGGGAGTGTGTGACCTTGGAATGGATGTTGGCAGGAAAGACTGCCCTGCCTCCCTCTCTGAAGTATCAGAGCATTTGTTGGGGAGGAGACGTGTGCACTGTGAGAGCAACGAACAAGGAAAACACCCTGCTGGTAATGCTAGACCAGGCGCATTGTGTCAGCATAGCAGTGACAAGGTGCTCCAGTCTACATATTAATATTAAGGCAAGACCCTTAACAGTGTTGATGTGCAGAGGGATCTTGGGGTCCAAGTTCATAGCTCCTGAAAGTGGCTGCACAAGTTGATAGGGTGGTAAAGAAGGCATACCGCATGCTTGCTTTTATTAGTCGAGGCACTGAGTTCGAGTAGTTATGTTGCAGCTTTATAAAACTTTGCTTAGGCCACATCTGGAGTATTGCATTCAATCTGGTCACCCCGTTACAGGAAGGGGGTGGAGGCTTTGGAGAGGGCGCAGAAGAGGTTCACCAGGATGCTGCCTGGATTAGAGGGCATGTGCAAAGAGGAGAGGTTAGACAGATTTGGGTTGTTTTCTCTGGAGCGGCAGAGGCTGAAAAGAGACCAGACAGAGGTTTATAAAATTATGAGAGGCATAGATAGAGCAGACAGCCAGTATCTTTTTCCCAGGGTTGAAATGTCAAATACTAGGGGGCATGCACTTAAAGTGAGAGGGGGTAAATTCAAAGGAGATGTGCGGGGCAAGTTTATTTATACAGAGAGTGGTGGGTGCCTGGAATGTGCTGCCAGGGGTGGTGGTGGAGGCAGATACGTTAGAGGGGTTTAAGAGGCTGTTAGATAGGCACATGAATATGCAGAGAATGGAGGACTGTGGACACAGTGTAGGCAGAAGGGATTAGTTTTAGCTACTAGTGTAATTAGTTCGGCACAGACATTGTGGGCCAAAGGGCCTGTTCCTGTGCTGTACTGTTCTATGTCCTATTAATCATTAATCTTTCTGTATGCGGCATTCTGACTGGCCATGACCTCTCGAAATGTCGGGAATGATGTGCCTTCACTTTAGTGTAGTCACACCTCCCACAGTCTGGATGCATTGAGGTCAACTGTCCCACAACAAAGGCAAAGTAATGGCCTTGAAAATCTATTGATGGCGGTGAGGTGGGAGGGAAGTGGATGGAGGTAGATGGTGGTTTATAAGGTGTTTCTCCACAGCCAGAACCTCTTCTGGTCCTCTCCTCACATGGTAACCACCATGCGCACACACACTGAGTGACAGCGGGGCAGGCTGGCACTGAAGAGTAGGAACTGCGGTTTCTCTTATCTTCTGTTGCCTAGAAACAACGAGAGCTTCCTTGAGGGATACCAACCAGCGATCTAACCTCGGCATCCAAACTAAGCTTAACAGGAAACATTAAAATAAAAAAAATGCTGGAAATCTGAAATAGAAACGCTCAGCAGGCCAGGCACCATCTATGGAGAGAGAGTAAGGTCCCAGACCTGAAGTATTAACTGTTTCTCCATCAGATGCTGCCCGACCAGCTGAATGTTTTCATCATTATCTGGAGATCAAATAGAATGGTGTCAGTGGTGGAGAGGTTGGGGATATTCTTCATGGAGCAGAGAAAGTCAAAGGGACACTTAATAGAGGTGTTCAAAATCAAACAGGGCTTGGATAGAGAGAATAAGGAGGATAATTTGCAGAGGAGATTTACCAGGATGTTGCCTGGATTGGAGAGCATGACTTATGAGAATAGGTTGAGCGAGCTGGGGCTTTTCTCTTTGGAGAGAAGGAGGATGAGAGGTGACTTGATAGAGGTGTACAAGATGATAAGAGACATAGATCGAGTGGACAGTCAGAGACTTTTTTCCAAGGTGACAATCGCTAACACGAGGGGACATAATTTTAAGGTAATTGGAGGAAGGTACAAGGGAGACGTCGGGGTAAGTTTTTTACACAGAGAGTGGTGGGTGCGTGGATCGCACTGCCGGCAGAGGTTGTGGGGGCAGATACATGAGGGACATTTAAGAGACTCTTGGATAGACACATGAATGATAGAAAAATAGGGGGCTATGTGGGAGGGAAGGGTTAGATAGATTTTAGAGCAGGATAAAATGTCGGCACACCATCGTGGGCCGAAGGGCCTGTACTGTGCTGTAGTGTTCTATGTTCTATGTAATAAGGAGAAGGTTTTTCCAGTGGGATCAGGTCATTGACCAGAGGGACAAGGAGTGAAGGTGATCAGTACCAGAACCAGAGAGAGAAGGAAAGTTTGTTAGTCAGTAAGTTGTTGTAATTTGGGACATGCTGCCAGAAGGGGCAGTGGAAGTGGATTCACTGGGAGCTTCAAAAGGTATCGAAAAGCAACAAACTGCAGATGTTAGCAATCCGAAATGAACACAGAAAACACTGGAAATGCTCAGCAGGTCAGGAGGCATCTGTGGAGGTAGAATTAGGTCGATGAAGGTCTGCTGAAGGTTTTATTTTCAAAAGGAAGTTGGATAAATATTTGAAGAGGGCAGTGAGTTGGACTGATTGGAGATCTCTCCCTAACACTCAGCAGGGGAAAACTAACCCACCCACGGATAGCCCAAGAGGTATGGCATAGTGATGGATCCAAAGAGAAGGCAGAGAAAGTTGCCAGAGAAAGAGAGTAAGGCTGAGGGTGAGGAGCAGTTTAGGACCAACAAAAAAAGGACTAACAGATAGATTAAGAGAGCAAAAATAGATTATGGGAATAAACTTGGATAAAAGTGAAGCTATTCATCTAAGTAGAGTATTATTTAAACGGTGACAGATTTGAAAAAACTTCGATGTACAAAGGGCTGTGGGTGTCTTTGTACACCAGTCACTAAAAATGAAGAGACAGCTGCAACAGACACTTAAGAAGGCAAGTTGTTAAGAAGGTATGTTGGAGAAACAAAGGACTGCAGATGCTGGAATCTAGATAAAATCTAGATGGTGGAAGGGGACTGGTTCTGTCTCCGGTCAAGAGAGAAGCGGAGGGTGGTGAGGCCGTCATGATGGGGAATGGAGGTATACGGGGACTGGATGTCCATGGTGAAGATGAGGTTGTGTGTGCCGGAGAACTTAGCTATGGAAGAGTTGGAGAGCGTGTGATGTGTTACAGATGTAGGTGGGAAGGGATTGGACTGGGGGGGACAGGATTGTGTCCAGGTACGAGGATACAAGCTACGTTGGGCAAAAGCATGCGGAGACAATAGGTCTGCCAGGACAATATTCCTTGTGGATTTTGGGGAGGAGGTAGAAGCGGGCAGTCCTAGGTTGCGGGACTATCATGTTGGTAGCTGTGGGGTGGAGATCTCCCGAGGTGATGAGGTCAGTGATGGTGCGGGAGATAATATCCTGGTGGTCCTTGGTGGGGTCATGGTTCAAGGATAGGTAGAAAGAAGTGTCCAAGAGTTGGCGTCTGGCCTCTGCAAGGTAGAGGTCAGTACACCAGACTATCACGGCACCACCTTTGTTGGCTGGTTTGATGACAATGTCAGGGTTGGTGCGGAGGGAAAGGAGAGCAGAGCGTTCAGAAGGGGTGAGGTTGGAGTAGGTGAGGGGGGCAGAAAAGTCAGTAGTGGAAGGGGACTGCTTCTCTCTCTGGTCAAGGTTCTGGGCTTCCCCTTTCCCTATCTTCAGTCTTGAAGAAGGGTCCTGACCTGAAACGTTGACTGCCTGCTTTTCTCCACGGATGCTGCCTGGCCTGCTGAGTTCCTCCAGCATCATTGTGTTTTTCAAGTGGTATGTTGGCCTTCACTGCAAGAGGTTTTGAGTAGAGGAGCAAGAATGTCTTGCTGTATTTATATCGGGCGTTGGTAAGACCAAAGGGTATTGTGTGCAGCTTTGGTCTCCTCACCTGAGAAAGGGTCTACTTACCACAGAGTGAGAGCAGTAAAGGTTCACCAGACTGATTTCTGGGATCACAACGGAGACTGCAGGTGCTGGAAACTGGAGCAACAAATAGTCTGCTGGAGGAACTCAGCGGGCCGAGCAGCATCTGTGCGGGGAGAGGAATTGTCAATGATTCAGGTCGAAACCCTGCATCCGAGATGTTGACAATTCCTCTCCCCCCACGGATGCTGCTCGTCTCCCTGAGTTCCTCCAGCAGGTTGTTGATTTCTGGGACGACTGGCCTGATATGCAGAGAGATTGGGTCAACTGGTCCTGAGCACACTAGAGTTAGGAGAATGGGGGAGAGATCTCATCGAAAGGTACATAATTCTGACCGGGTGGATGTGGGAGGGTGTTTCTCCTGGGTTGGTGTGTCTAGAACAAGGGTCACAGTCTTGGGATACAGGGAAAGACATTTAGGATTGAATGGAGAAGGAATTACTTCATTCAGAGGGTGGTGAACCTGGGGAATTCTCTACAGCAGAGGGCTGTGGAGGCCAAGTCACTAAATAATTTTCAAAAAGGAGGTAGGGAGATTTCAAGATGCAAAAAGCATCAAGGGGCCTGGGGAAAGTCAGAGCACGGAAACAGGCCCTTTGGCCCAACTGGTCCATACCGACCAAGATGCCCATCTAAGCTAGTCCCTTTTGCCTGTGTTTGGCCCATATCCCTCGAAACTTTTCCTATACAGTACCTGTCCAAATGTCTTTTAGATGTTGTTATTGTACCCGCCTCAACCACTTCCTCTGGCAGCTCGTTCCACACACCCACCACCCTCTGTGTGAAAAACTTGCCCCTCAGGTCCTCTTTAAATCTTTCCCCTCCCACTTTAAACCTGTGCCCCCTAGTTTTTGCTTCCCTTTCCCTGATAAAAGACTGTGTATATTCACCTTATCTATGCCCCCCATAACGTTATATACCTCCATAAGGGAATAGGAATATAATATCAATTCAAGTCAGGTCAAGTCAAGTTTATTGTCATGTGCACAAGTACAGTGAGGTACAGGTACAATGAAAAACTTACTTGCAGCAGCATCACAGGCACATAGCATCAGCTACACAACATTCACAAGAAAAAACATAACTTAAACAAATTATACAAGAAGGAACATCACTAAAACCAAACAAAGTCCATTGTTGTGCAAAGTGGTCCCAGTGTTGCTGTACTGAGGTAGTGATTAGGGTTGTGCCGGTTGGTTCAAGAACCGAACGGTTGAAAGGAAGTCACTGTCCCTGAACCTGGTGGTGTGGGACTTCAGGCTTCTGTACCTCCTGCTCAGTGGTAGCTGCGAGAAGATGGCACGGCCCGGATGGTGGGGATCTTTGATGATGGACGTTGCCTTTTTGAGGCAGCGCCTCCTGTACAAGACAGTGAGGAGAGAAAGAAAAAAAAGACTGTGCAAAAACAAACAAAAATAGACACAGTCAGAGACGTCCATGGTAGTGCAAGAGGTGGTCCATAGAATTCTGTTGCTGAGATAGTTGGTTTGTTTCAGATGGTGCAGCAGACTCAAAGGGCTGAAGGGCCTTCTCCTGCTCCAATGTTCTCTGTTCCTCTGAGCGGCTTCTTTCTGTGTTGTATGTCTCTGATTCTAGCCAGTGCTTGTGGTGGGGCATCTTTACAGATGGGGGGGAGGGGTTGTTGTTTAATTACCCACTCATTAAAGCTCGTACCATTTGTTTCCAGCCCTCCAACCACTCCGTTGAGAACTGTGCCTCAGATAAGAATTGAACTTGAGCCCGACAACAAACCAGGCTCCTTATGGAGAAGCAGAGGAACGGAAACGGCGCTCTGAGCCAGCGGTCCCAGTGCAGTCGGCACACGCTCACATCCGCCAACACCGCGAGGCTGACTCACCTTGCGTTAGGGAACTGTGGCTGGGTCAGATGCCTGGGGAAGGCACGAGGCACCTTTCTTTTCCTCTCCATCTACCCAACCCACCCCACCCCACCAACTCTTTCAAAGAGCCCTCTCCCCCACCCCCCAGACTAACGTCCTGCTTGAAGAATGTAAGAGCCAGGTGGATTGGGGGAGGCCAGTGTGGTACGCTACAGGAGCAAGATGCTTCACACGAAGCCCCCCTCCTCTTCTCCTTCAGCTATTCTGCCATGACAGACCAGTCTAGCTCAGTTATTCCTTGTGACCTTGTTAAGAGCCAAAATGAAGTACTAGCGGGGAATTGCTGACTATGCAAAGGTTATTTTTCCAATGACACTTTAGCCCTGCTTGCTGGAAAACCTAATTACAGACACATCATAGTCTCTTCACACCTGACCTCTTATACTGAACTCCTTTTATTGTTTGATCCAGTAATTATCAGGTGGGATATATTATTAACTAACAGCAGACACAGTCTGTAGTCAGACATAGCTCTACCTCTTATTTCTAGAATGACAGAAATTCTGTACAAATGATTATTATTGTACACCGCTGTGATTATTAATCTCAATCTGAAAGGTTAAAACTGGGGTCTCTAGATCATTAACACTCTTTAACACATCTTTGAAGCCCTTTTTAAAGCATTGCAAGAGATTAAAACTATTATTATTACTATATTATTTGAGACCAAGCAGTAATTTAAATAATTATTTTTAAATCACACTTTTTTTGTACAGTGCTTAGCCTTATTCTCCCACATGTAAAAATAGGATGTGATGATTTTATTTAACTCGGGGACCAAGTTGCAGTCTTCGCTTTAACACCCCGCATGCACTGCTGGTGGATGGTGCAGCTGCCTGTGGGATTGAGTGTGGGACAACCTACAGTGCTGGGCTGGGTTGGCCCACAGGACTGAGTGGGGCACTGGTTTTAACCTGCCTGCTGTTGCTCTCCATTAATCTCGGTGGGTTTTTGATGGTCAGGTTAAGTTAGAGTTTTCCCCTTGGAAGAGAGGGACAATTTCAGTCCATGGATCTTGGCTTGAACAGAAAAGGAAGGAATCCCCTTTATTCTGGGAGTTGTGCTGACCACCTGTCCCATTAGGATAAGTACCGGAGAAGTTCAGAGGCTGCACCTTCCCAGACATGGGTCAGGTAGTGTTCTTGCTGCCAGTTCTGTTGGATCCACCATGCGGGTTCAGAAATTAGCTGCAAGGCATAGTATTCTGTGTAATGTCTGCACTAGACGCAACCGGGGGGAGGTTCACTCCAGGAAAATGGGAACAGAAGGCCATTCATCAACAGATACAAACATAAGGAATAGGAGCAGGTGGAGGCCAAATGGCTCTTCATCTCTATTCTTCCTTTTACTAAAATCATGGCTGATCTTCCTTAATACTATTGCCTTGCACTAGCCCCTTGATTCCCTTAATATCCAGAAATCCACTGTGTTGAATGACTGAGCCTCCACAACGCTCCGAGAATCCCAAAGATTCATCACCCCCTGAGGGAAGAACTTTCTCCTTAGTTGTAAACGTCCAACCCTTTATTCTGTGATCCCTTTGATCCAAACTCCTCAGCCAGAAGAAGCATCTTCCCCGTCAAGCCCTTGAGAATTTTTTAAGTTTCAAAGCTCCTCTGACTCTTCTGTGTTCTAGAGAATACCAGGTTAATTCACTTATTCTCTCCTGATATGGTAAACCCAACAGTCCCGTGATGAGTAGTGAGTCCAGTAAATTCTCTCTGTATTCCTTCTATGGCATCGATACCCTTTATTATACAAGGGGACCAAACTGTACACTGTACAGGTGCAGTCTCACCAAGGGCCTACATACTTGCAGTAGGATGCCTTTACTCATCTCATATCCCCTCATAATAAAAGCCAACATACCATTTGTCCTCCTTATCACTTGCTGGTTTTCAGTGACTTGTGTACTTGGATACTCAGGTTTCTTTCAACATCAACGCCACTCATTGCTTAAGCAATGCTCTGCTTTTCTGTTCACAGTTCCCACACTATATTCCATCTGCCATGTTCTTCCCCACACACTCACCTTGTCCATATCCTCTGGGAGCCTCTTTATACCCTCCTCCCTACTCACAGTCTCACTTGGTTTTGTTCCACAGCAAACTTGGAGATTTGACATTGGATCCCTCATCCAATTCATTGAAAGAGAATATGACTAACTGGTGCTCCAGGGCTGGCCCCTGTGGTGCCAACACAAGAAAGATCCATTTATCCTCACTCTTTGCTTTCCACCTGACAACCACTTCTCAACCCACAGCAGTGCTCAGTTCCATGTGGTTGAACCTTGTTGACCAACCTCCTTCTTGTGACATTATAGAAAGCCATCTGCAAATTCCAACACACCTCATTTACTAGTTCCCCTAATCTATCTAGTCACATCCTCAGAGAATGCAAGCCTATTCTACCATTTAATTAAACCCAGGTTGATCTTATCTTGAACTCTATCTCCCTGCCTTGGTTCCTTAAACCTTCATACCCTCATCCAACAAAAGTCACCTTCAATTTTGAAAAATCCATTTGACCCCAGCCTCGGTTACTCTCTGGGGGAGAGGTGTCCAGACTGCCCTCAGTGTGAGGAAAAGCTTCCTGATGTTACCCTTGAATGGCTGCTCTCTGAGTTTAGGGTTCTTCCCCACCAGAGGAAATAGTTACTCTCTATCAGCCCTGTGAGACCCTTTAATTGTCTTGAACTGTTTCGGCTTCTCCCAGACACTCCATGAAAGGAGATGGAGGTAGTGTCCAGATACCTTAGGAGATGGGACTGACTGTGCGTAGAACACCTGGAGATGTTTGGGGTTATGGAGAGAGATCCACATTGTCCAGCACTCTGGGACTTGGGAGCCAGGGAGTAGGGTGTATCCGCATTCCCTGGAGTTTAGAAGATTGAGGAGTGATCTCACTGTGACACAAGTGACAAGAACCTGTTGCCTCAGCCTGTGGCGCCTGGAGTTGGAGAAGCACTCTCAGGACAAGGGGGTTGGATAGTTAGGACAGAGACAAGGAGGGATTCCTTCACTTGGAGGGTTGTGAATCTTAGAAAATCTCTTCCCCAGAGAGCTGCAGAGGCTCGGTCTCTGAGAATATGCAAGACTGAGATTGGTTGATCTTTGATCATTGAGAATCAGGGTTCACGGGGGAGTGGAGGAAGGTGGCTCGAGGCACAGGATCAACCACCATTGTATTGAATGTCAGAACAGGTTGGAGGGGCTGAAAGGCCTGCTCCTGCTTCTATTCCTTCTGCTTCTTGCTGAGATTCCTGTAAGAAGGTGCAGTTGAGATCCCTGCCAGTGATTCGTTGTCTCTCTCTGTTCTCAGTTGCTTACTTCCAAGTCAAATTGCACCAATACTTAATATGACCAGAGTTGTGAATGACCCTTGTCTCCTCCCCCCCCCCTCCCCCCCCAGTATTAGCGATGCCAGTGAGAGGTGAAGTGGCTGCTGGGGTGGGGGCGGTTTCCTCAGAGCTCACTACTTGTTACATCCCCAATACCTTCTGAACATTGGGAAGGTTAAACGTTGTCATAAGGTGAATCGTTGCTGATGTGATTTCATTTGAGGAGCAATGTCAGAGTGTTGAGGGGTGCGTGGTGGCCAATGTGGATACAGGAAGAGGGATAGGCATCTTACCAAGCCTTGGCCAACCACACTCAGAGCAGAACATTGGCTAATTTTTATAGGGGGGAGTGGGTGTGGAGGTGGCAGAGTGGAAAGCAGGAAATTGGACAATTAGGTTGGAGATAGTTTGGAAAATATGGGTGTGGGAAGGGGTAGGAGATTGGAAGATGGGCAGTATGAGGAGGCAGTGGTAAGGGACAGGGAGGTGGGATGGGGAGGAGGTGGGATGAAGAGTATGTGATAGGAGACCAGTGAATGGGTGGGAGAGAGGACAGCAGGATAGGGGTGGGGGAAGAAGTGACAGGGTTGGGAGATAGAGGGGTGAGAATTGTCAACTCTGCAAACAACTATCCCAGAGAGTAACAGCTGAAGTGTGTCTCTGCCCAGCACATGCTAGGAATTCGCCATCAGAGAGTCAATCCAACAGAGAAACAGCCCCCCAGCCCAAAGAAAGGTTTAATGTCATTCTGATGTATATTTTAGTTTGGTCAAACCAGCCATCCCGAGACATGATTTACCCCGCCAGTTCATTGTGACCTCAACCCCGAGCTTTACTGAAACCTGTTGCGTTCTGCATCTCAGAAGTCTCCTGCTTTTAAGAGGCTATGCTCAGAGCACTGTGACATCTGAAAGGATGACTTTAGAACATTGCACTTCATGAAACTTTAGACCAGAAAACTCATGGCAACAGTGGTGCATGTTCCTGACCCTCTTGGTTTCCTGGGGGAGAGAGGGGACAATTTTAACCTACCACACCCACCAGGAAACTAACTGCTGTTGGATACTCTATCGCTGTGGAAGGAGAGAGGCAGCGGTCAGGGAGAAAAGCCACATGAGGTTTAACAAGGGGAAATTGGGCAGGGCATTGCAATGCTGTGCCTTTTGATCTTTGAACAACATACAAAGCACACTCCCAGGACATTTAAGTCTGCTTAAGTCAACTGATTGCAGCTTTTTGTAGAAAGGTGTTGCATTTAATCCATTCCTGAGATAGCAGCCAAGAAAATCCAGTCCAGCAACCACAACTCATGCCTACGTAGCCCCCCTAACACAGGCAAGTCAACCTGTGGGTTTCATGGGAACATTGGCAGGACAAGACCGAGGAGGACAGGGAGGTAGGTTTTAAAGAAGACAGGGTTAAAGGGTCAGATGTTTAGGAAGGGTCTTGGTGGGTGAAGGCAAAGCTACTAGCAGGAGCTGGAGAAGGACCAGTGGATAGAACTGGTGGAACCCAGAGATTTCAGTCGTTCCAAAGGTAGCTGACAAGACCATCAATGGGTCTGAACATGAGGGTGAGAATTTTAAAGGCAAGATGTTGCCAGGTCTGTGAGCACAGGGGTAGGTGAGGCTGGGATGTGAGATGGTGTGGTGCCCATCAGTGCAACACAAGGTCTTCCAATGTGATTATACTTGAAATGCATTTGACTACTGAATCACTTCAATCATTCATTGAGATACCAAACCTTTGTTACTTCTTGTTAATATTTTCATTATTGTAAATTTTGGGGAGCAGGGAGGGAGGTTGAAGGGTGGACCACGAAAAGGTGAAAGACAGAAAGTGTATGAAGTCTGCCTGCTTCTCCCAGTCATAACCTCAACCATCTCCTCCCCTCTGTGATAGACTGTACATTTGTAATCTCTCATATGCACCTTGAGCCACTTAAGTCACTAATAATCTCCACAAGACTGGTGATTGCCCTTGTGGGAGAAGTGTAAAGATGTTGCATTTAAGTGTAGTTTGCTGAATAAGTTAAAATTGCAATGTTATGAGATGTTGGATTAATATAAACAACTTTCTGTGCTAGCAATGATGATTTTTTTTATCAAATGACGTGGGATAGGAAAAAAATTGGGGAGGTTTTTTGCATTTTTTTCAGATCAAGTATATGTGAAAATAAATAAAGGAATTTTATGCACTAACTTTGTGGCATTTTGTCTGCATCAGCCGGAAGGAAGAATGGGTTTCAAAGTCAAAGTCGAGTTTATTGTCAGATGCACAAGTACATGTGTGCACAGGTGCAATGAAAAACATACTTGCAGCAGCATCACAGGCACAGAGCATCAGATAAGCAGCATTCACAAGAAAAACAAACAATTTTTACAAGAAAGGTCACAATTAAAACAAAAGAAAACCAAAGTCCATTTTAGTGCAAGGTGGTCATAGTGTAGTGATTAGGGTTGTGCTGGTTGGTTCAAGAACTGAATGGTTGAAGGGAAGTAGCAGTTCTTGAACCTGGTGGTGTGGGACTTCAGGCTTCTGTACCTCCTGCCCGATGGTAGCTGTGAGAAGATGGCATGGCCCGAATGGTGGGGATCGTTCATGATGGATGTTGCCTTTTTGAGGCAGCGCCTCCTGTAGATACTATCAATAGGAATAGCACTGCAGGTAGCTCTATCAGAGAGATAGCAGAGACAATGGGCCGAATGGTATCAGATGCTATAAAACACAGCATCAACCAGGCTGGATATTTTGGCGCTACACAGCGAGCAGTGAAGAGAGGGCTGTGTAGATTTGTGCTGCTCAGTTCTGTGTAGTGACCTCCACACTTCAGTGGAGCGGCAAACCGTCCAGTGTTGGTCTGGAACCTCCACAGATTATAGACTAACCTCCAAGACATGGGAACAAGCAAAGCCAGGGATTAGATTTTGGAATACTTGGTTATTAATATATTGGACGTGACGGTGTGGGAAAGGTTCAGTTAAATTCACTTATGTAAATAAATCTGAAATGAAAACTTAGTATTAATAAAGGAGACACAAGAGCTTCTAAAGATGCTGGACTCTGGAGCAACGCACAAAAAGTGCTGGAGGAACTGTGCAGGTCAGGCAGCATCTAGAGAGGGAAATAAACAGTCAACATTTCGGGTCGAGACCCTTCATCAGGGTCCTTCATTCATTAATAAAGGTGACTGTGACCATGCTGGATTCTCGTAAAACCCAATAACGTCCTTTACAAACTTCCATCTTTCCCAATCTGGTCAATAAGTGGCTCCAGACCTCCCCATGATTTTAACACTGAAATGGCCCAACAAGCCATTCAATTCGGAGGCAATTAGGGATGGGTAAGAAATGCTAGTCTTACCAGTTAAAGAAAAGCCTTGTTAGACTCATAGAGTTAAAAACACAGAAACAGGCCCTTTGGCCCAACTCGTCCATGTTGACCAAGGTGTCTCCATGACCTAGTTCCACTTGCCTGTGTTTGGCCCATGTCCCTCTTACTCTGTCCAACTGTTTTTTAAACGTTGTAATTGTACCCGCCTCTACCACTTCCTCTGGCAGCTCGTTCCATATACCGACCACTCTCTCTGCCCCTCGGGTCCCCTTTAAATCTTTTCCCTCTCTCCTTAAACCTGTGCCTTGTAGTTTTGGACTCCCCTACTCTGGGAAAAAGACTGTGTCCATCCACCTTATCCGTGCCCCTCCTGATTTTATAAACCTCTCTAAGGTCACCCCTCAGCCTCCTTCGCTCCAGGGAAAACACTTCCAGCCTGTCCAGTCTCTCCTTGTAACTCAAGGCCTCCAGTCCTGGCAACATCCTTGTGAATCATTTTCTGCACCTTCTCCAGCTTAATCACAGCCTTCCTGTAGTGTGGCGACCAGAACTGCACACAGTGCTCCAGGTGTGGTCTGACCAACATCTTGTACAGCTATAACATGCCGTACTCAATGTCTTGCCCGAGGAAGGCAAGTGTGCCAAACACCTTCACCACCCAGTCTACCTGTGTCACCACTTTCAGGAAACCATGTACTTGTACCCCAGGGTCTCTCTGTTCTACAACACTCCCCAGGCCCTGTCATTCACTGTGTATGTCCTGGCCTGGTTTAACTTCCTAAGATGCATCACTTCGTACTTGCCTGAGTTAAAGTCCATCTGCCATTCCTTGACCCACTTCCCAGTTAATCTAGATCTCATTGTAACCTTAGACGACCTTCTTCACTGTCCGCCACACCACCAATTTTGGTGTCATCCACAAGAAGTAATCCATTCAGACATACAAACAGATGCAGGGCTGTCAACTGATTTAGGTAACCCTGATGTTGTAACCAGCTCTATTGAAACATTTTTAAAGGATGTGAGAGGTTTAAGAAAGGATTTCCAGAGCTTGGGCTCAGGCAGCCGAAGGGATGACCGCCACCAGTGAAGCAGTAACCTCAAGGGTTGAGCAAGAGGCCGGAGTTGTAGGAAGAAGCATGGAATTCACAGGGGGCCACATGCCTGGAGTAAAGGACTGAGATGGAGGGAATTGAGAACAAGAATGAGATGGTCGTAAACAGATACAGCACAAAACAGGCCCTTCGGCCTACTGAGTCTGCACCAACCATCAACCACCCACTTACCAGAATCCTACCCCAACCTATTTCATTCCTCTCATGTTCCCATCAATCCCCCCCACCAAGATTCTACCCCTCACCTTCACACTGAGGCTAATTTACAGCTGTCGGTTAACCAACCATGCAGCACATCTTTGGGATGTGGGAGGAAACCGGAGCACCCGGGGAAAACCCACGTGGTCACCGGGAGAACATGCAAACTCCACACAGACAGCACCCGAGGTCAGGATTGAACCTAGGTCTCTGGCGCAGTGAGGCAGCCGCACCACTGTTTACAAAGGTAGTGTTGCAGAAGGGATGTCTTCAAAGGATCAAAGTCGAGTTTATTGTCATCTGCACGTCCATGTGTGCACAGGTGCAATGAAAAACTTACTTGCAGCAGCATCACAGGCACAGAGCATCAGATAAGCAGCATTCGCAAGAAAAACATAAATTAGACATATATTGTACCTAATTTTTTCAAGAAAGAACACAATTAGAACAAAAAAAATCCATTCTTGCATAGGCCAGTGAGCCCAGGACAGTGGGTGTGTGGGACCAGTGTACATGAGGGCATGGATTGCTGAGTTTCACTGGTTTACCAAGGGTAGAAGGAAGCGACATTGATATGTTTACTCTTCATAATCAACACCTTTTCTTTCCTCATCATTTAAATATAAAACAAGTTTTCTAAAAAACGTCCATTGAAGAATGCCTGTACCAGCAGTCATTGTGTTATTACTCCCACCTAAGAGGGTAAAACAGTCTGCTGAAAATCTCAGGGTGAATCAGAATGGGTGCATGTTCATATATGGGTAAAAGAGGTTAGAGCAGCTCTGATTGGCTGAGGGTGGTTGATGTCATGGTCATGTGCTGACCCTGGTCTTTAAAGGGGTGGGGGTGGTGGTAAAGGACGACCAGCAGATGAAGGGTTGGATGGTCTAGAGAATTGTGAGCCAGCTCTTCAGGACTCTGGGTAGTATCCATCTGTATTTTCTCTACACAGGCAATGCTCAGTTATTACAGTTGCTTCCTTGTTGCTTGGTTTGAGGAAATGTCTCTGGTCATTGGAAGTACCAGTTTATTCTCCAGAAGCTGGACTTCCTGGGGTCCTGAATACCTTGTGCTCAGCTGGTCTCTGATGTGCACCGGAATGGTTCTGTGCACAATCAGCACTGGTTTCTGTTCAAGCTCTGGTGAATGATTTCTAAGGTGGTCTTTATAATGTGGGGGGTGTGGCCTTGATGTGACTATGACTAAGCAAAGGGGAGGGGAGGAGGGGTTTTTGTTCTTGTACCTGGACTTGTTTCTGTTGTACAAAGCTTCTCAGTAAAACCTACCCCATTGAATATTTCTACATTGTGACAGTGACCAAACTTCATTGTCTGTAGAATGCCTTGGGAGGCATTCTACAGACCTTTCCTTAAGTACTTTGAATCGCCTGTGATTTGATGGCTCACACACACGATGAGAAGGATGTGATTCAAATCTCACTCCATTGCCCAGAAACTAGATTGCGTATTCTTGTTTTACTGGCACTGCACAATCCAAAAAAAATATCTAAACCCAGAATTGACTGTCAGTAACTGTTTCTGGGTGAAACTGAACCAGATTATTTCTTGTCACAATCCATGTTAATGTGCCTGACATTTTCCTGTGTCAGATCAGTGCCAAATGTAATATCTTGATTGAGGAGAAAGATGCAATATCTTCCCCTTTCTGCCTTTTGCAGGGACCACTCTCTGTGACTCCCTAGTTCACTCCTTGCACCCCTGCCCTGCCACCCCCCCCCCCCACCAACCCCATCCTGCTCCCATCCTGGGAACTTGCCATGGCCCCTGTTATAGGTGCAACACCTGCCCCTACACCACCTCCATCCAGGGAACCAAACAGTCCTTTCAGGTGAGACAGAGATTCACCTGCACAATATCATTGACTGCATTCAGTGCTCCAAGTGTGGCCTCCTCTACATTGGTGAGACCAAACGCAGACTAGGTGATAGTTTCACAGAACACCTGCACTCTGTCCGTAACCGTGATCTGCATCTCCCCGTTGCCGGTCACTTCAACTCCCCCCTCCCACACTGTCACTGATCTGTCAGTCCTCGGCCTCCTCCACTGCCGGGAGAAATCCAGGTGCAAACTGGAGGAACAGCACCTCATTTCCCATCTTGGAACCTTGCAGCCTAAAGGTGTGAACGTTGAATTCTCCCACTTTAAGTAATCCCCACACTCCTTCCTTCCCTCCCTCCCCAACCTAACCAACCAACCAACCAACCATGTCTCTTCTTTTCTTCCCTTTCTCAGCAGCCTATCTCTTTTTTAACCATTATTTTTCCTCCTCACCTTTGACCCATCCCCCGGTGGATCTGCTCTCCCCTCCTCCCCCGCACCTGCCCATCACTGTCGCTTACCTGCATCTACCTATCACCACCCTGTGCCCACCCCGCCTCCCCTCTTTTGTCCACCCATCACTGCTCTGCTTTTCCCTTCCTATATATTGGCCTTCCCCTTTTCCTATCTTCAGTCCTGAAGAAGGGTCCTGACCCGAAGCATTGACCGCCTGCTTTTCTCCACGGATGCTGCCTGGCCTGCTGAGTTCCTCCAGCATCATTGTGTTTTTCTTCTAGATTCCAGCATCTGCAGTCCTTTGTTTCTCTAGTGGAAAAGCTTGTTTTGAAGTCATAATTTTCAATGCAATTCTTTGCAGTGAGGCTTGAGCAGGCAACCTTCAGATTTGGGAGTGTGCCTTCCACCCACTGAGCCACAGAGACGTGGTGGGCCCCAAGTGATCTAGGCAGGTGCTGCTTCTGAGCAGGTGGAATGGATGCCAAATTCCCCAGGACACACTTTCAGCCAGTGTCCCAAGTCCCTACCATTGCTCCCACTTCCAGCCTGTGTGATGCCCTAATGCCATGAAGTGTCATCGCTGGATTTGCATTGTGTTTACAGCTGGAGGAGGACTCCTTCCTGTCTCACTGCAATGGACTTCCATTCTGCTGGCTGCTTCCAGCACGTGGCTCTTACCCAAACATTTTCATATGTTTTTAATGTATGTTTTTGGAACATCAGCACTGCACAAGAACAGGCCCATCGGCCCACGATATTGTGGTGAAATAATTAAGCTAAGGACATTTGAATCCCTTCTGTCTGCACATGGTCCATCTCCCTCCGTTCCCTGCATATTCATGTGTCTACTTAAAAGCCTCTTAAATGCCTCTGTCGTATCTGCCTCCAGTTAACCTAGTGTGCTGTAAACCAGCCTGCTGTAAACTGCCCCTAGTGCAAGTTAATGGCAAATAAAAACAAGGGGAACAGATTGTGTGAGAGTAAATGTCAGGAAGGGAAGGAGAGGGGGATGGGACATGGGGTTGATGAACTCAGCACTGGCATGGACCTCCTTGTATGTACTCAGACATTAAATCAAGGTCTTATCTGCCCCCTCAAGCAGGTAAAGTATCACAGGATGGTTACAGCAGGGAAGGAGGCCATTCAGCCCATACAGTCTGTACTGGCTCTCAGCTAACCTCGACAGAGAAACCAGAGTTCCCGGAGGAAACTAGCATGGAGGATGTGCTAACTCCACACACGGATGGCACCTGAGGTCAGGATTGAACTTAGGATGTTGGAGCTGTGAGGCAGCAGCTCTACCTGCTGCGCCACTGGGCTTCTCGTGGGTCTTCAGAGGTGCTGTTGGAGGAGCCTGAGCGAGTAACTTCAGTACATCCTGTAGCTTGCGTGCAGTGCAGCTACAGTGCGCTGGTGATGATGCAGAATTAGAGAATGGTTCATGTAGTGAAAGGTGCAACTTATTATTGTCACCTGTACCGAGATACAGTGGGAAAACTTGTTTTGCATGCCATCCAGACAGATCATGTTGTACATAATTACACTGAGGTAGTAAAAAGAAAATGGAATACAGAATATAGTGTTACAGTTAGAGTGCAGTGCAGGCAAAGTGCAAGGGTCATGATGAGGTAGATTGGGAGATCAGGAGTTCATCTTTGGCATACTAGAGATCCATTCAAGAATCTGACAACAGTGGGATAGAAGCTGTCCTTGATCCTGGTGGTACATAAGCTCTTATAACTTCTGTCTGATGGGAGAAGAGAGAATAACTGTGGTGGGAGGAGCCCTTGATTATGTTGGCTGTTTTCCCAAGGCAGCGGGAAGTGTAGATGGAGGGGAGCCTGGTTGCGTGATGGACTGGGCTGTGTTCATGACTCTCTGCAGTTTCTTGCAGACTTGGGCAGAGCAGTTGCCGTACCAAGTTGTGATGCATCTGGATAGGATGATCTCCATGGTGCATCTGGAAAAATTGAGGGTCATTAGGGACTTGCTGAATTTCTTTAGCCTTCTGAGTAACTTGTCCAGAGATGTAGCAATCGTTCCCCTCATTAGCCTGAGCAAGGACTGATCAAGCATTCACTCACCAGTAACATCATTGTTATTGGTTTATTATTGTCACATGTACTGAGGTACAGTGGAAAGCTCTGTATTACATGCCATCCATACAGATCATTTCATCACATCAGTGCATTGGGGTAGTACCAGGGAAAACAATAGCAGAATGCAGAATATAGAACACTACAACAGCACAGTACAGGCCCATGATGTTGTGCTGACCCTTTAACCTACTCTAAGATCAACCTTCCCTCCCACATACCCCTCCATTTTCTCTCAGCCATGTGCCTATCTAAGAGTCTCTTAATGTCCCTAATGCCCTCACTATCTGCCTCTGCTCTAAAATAAGGTGTGTGTGTGTATGTATGTATGTGTGTGTATATATATATATATATATATATAAACCTTGCTTCTGATATTCCCCCTGTACTTTCCTCCAATCACCTTAAAATTATGCCCTGTTGTGTTAGCCGTTTCTGCCCTGGGGGAAGAAGTCTCTGACTGTCCACTCGATCTATGCCTGTTATATCTTCTACACCTCTATCAGGTCACCTCTCATCCTCCTTTGCTCCAAAGAGAAGTACTAGCTCGCTCAACCTATCCTCGAGTATCCAATCCAGGTAGCATCCTAGTAAATCTCCTCTGCACCCTCTCTAAAGCTTCCACATCCTTCCTACAGTGAGGTAACCAGAACTGAACACAATACTCCATGTGTGGTCTGACCAGAGTTCTATGGAGCTGCAACATCACCTCGTGGCTCTTAAACTCAATCCCCCAACTAATGAAGGCCAACATGCCTTCTCAACGACCCTATCAACTTGTGCAGCAACTTTGAGGGATCTATGGACTTGGACCCAAAGATCCCTCTGTTCCTCCACACTACTAAGAATCCTGCCATTAACCCTGTATTCTGCCTTCAAATTCGATCTTCCAGAGTGAATCACTTCACACTTTTCCGGGTTGAACTCCATCTGCCACTTCTCAGCCTAGCTTTGCATCCTATCAATGTCCCATTGTAACTCCCAACAAACTTCTACACTATCCACAAAACTACCAATCTTTGTGTCATCTGTAAATTTACTAACCCACCCTTCCACTTCCTCATCTAAGTCATTTATAAAAGTCACGAAGAGCAGGGGTCCCAGGACAGATCCCTGTGGAGCACCACTGGTCACAGACCTGCAGGCAGAATGCACTCCATCTACAACCACACTCTGCCTTCTATGGGCGAGCCAAGTCTGAATCCACACACCCAAGTTTGCCTGGATCTCATGCCTCCTGACCTCCTGAATGAGCCTATCGTGGGGAACCTTATCAAATGCTTTACGAAAAGTCCATTTACACCGCATCCATAGCTCTACCCTCATGAATGTGCTTTGTCACATCCTCAAAGAATTCAATCAGGCTCGTGAGGCACGACCTGCCCCTCACAAAGCCATGTTGACTATCCCTAATCAGACTATACTTCTTCAAACATTCCTAAATCCTGTCCCTAGGAATTTTTCCAATAATTTGCCCACCACTGAAGTAAGACTCGCAAGTCTGTAATTCCCAGGGTTATCCCTACTCCCTTTGTTGAACAAAGGAATAACATTTGTCAGCCTCCAATCACCTGGTACTACTCCTGTGGCCAGTGAGGACTCAAGGATCATCGCCAAGGGCTCCAAAATCTCTAGCTTTCTGTAGAATCCTGGGATATATCCCGTCCGGCCCCAGGGACTTATCGATCTTAATGTTTTTCAAAAGTTCCAGCACATCCCCCTACTTAACATTGACATGTTCTAGCTTATCAGCCTGTTTTACGCTGTCCTCACATGTCAAGGTCTCTCTCACTGGTGAATACTGAAGCAAAGTATTCATTAAGGACCTCCCCTACCTCCTCCGACTCCAGGCACACGTTTCCTCTTTTATCCCTAATCGATCCTACCCTCGCTCTAGTCATCCTCCTGTTCTTAGCAAACGAGTAGAACCCCTTGAGGTTTTCCTTAACCCTATTCACCAAGGCCTTCTCATGCCCCCTTCTAGCTCTCCTAAGTCCATTCTTAAGATCCCTCCTGGCTACCTCTAGAACCCTGTCTGATCCTTGCTTCCTAAACCTTAAGTAAGCTTCTTTCTTCCTCTTCACTAGATATTCCACATCTCTTGTCAACCATGGTTCCTTCACCCTACCATCCTTTTCCTGCCTCAATGGGACAAACCTATTCAGAACCCCCTGCAAGTGATCTCTAAACAACCTCCACATTTCCACAGTGTGTTGCCCTGAGTACATCTGCTCCCAATTTACTCTCCCAAGGTCCTGCCTAATAGCATCATAATTCCCCCTCCCCCAATTAAATACTTTCCCATACTGTCTGCTCCCATCCCTCTCCAAGGCAAGGGTAAAGGTCAGGGAGTAGTGTTCACTATCTCTGAAATGCTCACCCACCGAGAGATCTGACACCTGACCAGGTTCATTGCCTAGTACCAGATCCAGAATGGCCTCTCCTCTAGTTGGCCTGTCTACATATTGTGTCAGGAATCCTTCCTGAACACACCTAACAAATTCCGCCCCATCCAAACTTTTTGTAATAAGGAGGTGTCAATCGACATTAGGGAAGTTGAAATGACCCATGACAACAACCCTGTCATTTTTGCATCTTTCCAAAATCTGCCTCCGGGTCTGTTCCTCAGTGTCTATGTTGCTATTGGGGGGGGGGGGCGGGGTGGGGGGGGAGTGTCTCTTGGATACTCCCAACAGAGTGATCGCTCCCTTCCTGTTTCTGACCTCCACCCACACTGACTCAGTGGACGATCCCTCCAGGACATCTTCCCTTTCTACAGCTGTGATACTATCCCTGATTAGCACTGCCACCCCCCACCTCTTTTACGTCCGTCCCTGTCCTTTTTGAAACATCTAAACCCCGGAACATCCAGCAGCCATTCCTGTCCTTGTGACAGCCAAGTCTCTGTAATGGCCACAACGCCGTAGTTCCATGTACTGACCCATGCTCGAAGTTCATCACCCTTGTTCCTGATACTTCTAGCATTGAAGTAGACACACCTCAGCCCATCCAACTGGCTGCAATTTTGCCCTATCAACTGCCTATCCTTCCTCACAGTCTCTCTACACACTGCATCAACCTGTACACTAACCTATCACTCGGGTTCCTACCCCCCTGCCAAACTAGATTAAACCCTCCGCAACCGCTCCAGCAAACCTGCCCACAAGGATATTGGTCCCCCTCCAGTTCAGGTGTAACCTGTCCCTTTTGTACAGGTCATACTTTCCCTAGAAGAGATCCCAATGATCCACAAATCTGAAACCCTTCCCCCTGCACCAATTTCTCAGTGTATAGTGTCACAGTTCCAGAGAAGGTACAATGCTGGTAGACAATAAGTTGCAAGGCCATGATTGTGAGGTCAAGAATTCATCTTTTAGTGTATGGGAAGTCCATTCAATAGTCTTATAACAGCAAGATTGAAGCTGTGGTTGAGCCTGGTGGTACGTGCTTTCAGGCTTTTGTATCTTCTGCCTGATGGGAAGGGGGGAGAAGAGACAATGTCTGGGGTGGGTGGGGTCTTTAATCATGTTGGCTGCATAACTTAAGGAAGTGTGCTTGACAGTGGTAACTACGGACCCCACCCTGAAACATGTCACTCTGCTACAACACTGCTCTCTGCTGGAGAGCTAGCATCTCCTCAGGACAATCAACTTCGGCACTGCCGACAAGAATCATGCCAAATGTTCAATGGCTAGAGCCATTTAGAAGAATAAATGGGTTTACTCTTGTTTTTAACAGTCTTTATTGCTATGCGATCAAAGAGATTTGGAATATGCTTTTCTTCTTACTGTGTGCCATCTCAGTCTTGCCAAGATGTCCACTGCTTGGTCGTTTGTTTTCCAGCCTTTTTGATCAGAGCTCAGTCACGGAGAGTGATAGCACGGACACCAGCCCTGCAGCCCACTGAGACTGTGCTGACTGTCAAGCAACCACTAATCCTACGTCAGCCCCACTTTATTCTCCCCCACATCCTCATCAGTTCCCCCCCAGATTCTACCACTCACCTACACATTAGTGGTGATTCACAACAGCCAATTAGCCTACCAACCAACATGTCTTTGGGATGTGAGAGGAAACCGGAGCACCCGGGGGAAGCCCATGCAATTGCAGGGAGAACATGCAAACTCCACACAGACAGCACCCGAGGTCAGGATTGAACCCAGGTCTCTGGAGCTGTGGAGAAGTGGCTCTACCAGCTGTGCCACTGTGCCAGCTTGGGATCTAGTTACCCTGGGGGCTGTTGTCTCACTAGAGATCTGCCTGTGAGGGGACAGATCTGAAATTGTCCTGAAGGACTAGGGAGGGACGGACGCTCGTCCCAGTTGACCTCCATCATTGCATCAGGATAACAGATGAATTCCCCACCCTTCTTCCCCCAATGGATTACCAGGGATGGACCATCAATGGATTGCTAGTGAAGGAAGGGTTTCCTTGACTGTCCAACTCTGGTGCATGTTACTGCTCTGTTGACGGGGAGGGAGCTCCTTCCCCTTGGCCCAAAGTGATGAGTTGAACTGCGTCACTACAAGACAGTTAAGCTGAGTTGTCAGCAAAAACTCCAAAAATCCGGCATCCAGTTGTTCAGAAACCCTCATGGTCTGGCATCTGACTTGCTCATCAGCCCTGTTCATCAGCCCAGAAGGTGGGATGGTGGGCTGTACTGTTCTAAGGTGAGACAGGGTTCCAGACTGTGAGCAGTGTGTGTCCAGAACAGAGGGTCCAGAGTCTAGATTAAGATTTCTTTATTAGTCGCATGTACATCAAAATGCACAGTGGAATACATCTTTTTGCATAGAGTGTTCTGGGGGCAGCCCACAAGTGTCACCACGCCTCTGGCGCCAACATAGCACGCCCAAAATTTCCTAACCTGTACATCTTTGGAATGTGGGAGGAAACCGGAGCACCCGGAGGAAACCCACGCAGACATGGGGAGAACGTACAAACTCCTTACTGACAGTGGCTGGAATTGAACCCGGGTTGCTTGCGCTGTAAGCGTTACGCTAACTGCTACACTACTATGCCTGCCCAAGGACACAGTTAAGAGTCTACCACAGTAATGGGTCTGGAATCAAGTATAGGCCAGACCAGGTAAAGACAGCAGATTTTGTAGTTAGTGTCATTACTTCACAAAGTGTTCCAACTCCCTCATTTCAGTTTAAAATATTGACAATTGACATTCTGGTGTAAACAATTATCCTAATAATACAAACACATTTAAACATTTTTTTAAAGCAAATTTCTTTATCAACAAACCCTTAGTCTGCATGTGTGAATCAAGGTCGTGTGAACTAGTGTTCCTTTGTGAATATACAACTTGTTAAAAGTCCATTATGCCAGTCCCAGTACGTTACTTCAGTAACAATACTGTGATTAAAAGCAGGTGAATCTAAATAAAGCTCTACTTTCGTAATTCTCAGTTTTCATGAATTCTAGTGGTCAGGAAAGTGGGGAGGTTTGAGACCAGAACCGGGATCTGGAGTGTCTGTATACAGCCAGCTCCTTTTCATCTCACTAGGTTCATTAGAAAATGTATTATACTATAATGTAAAAATAAGTTTGTTTTTATTTTAGTAGGAGTAACTCCCAATAGTCTGGAAAATCTGCCAGTCAAATCCCCCAGGGGTGCTGGATGATTGGAGTTTTACTGTATAAGAGGTAAATAATTTGCATCAAATGGCTTTTTTATGGCAGTGAAAATGTTCCATAGTCCTGCACAGGAGCTTACTGTGCCTTGACCTACCTGCAGACCAAGTCCTCAGTGGAAACACCACCACCAGCTGGTTCCCCTTCAAGCCCCACACCATCCTGACTCAAATGTATCACCAGTTCTTCACTGTCACTGGGTCTAAATCCTGGAACTCCCTCCCCAACAGTGCCATGGAAACACCGTCACCAGAGGGACTACACTTCCAGCTTCTCAAGGGTAATCAATAAATTCCAATGTTGCTGTTCCCACACATTTCATGAAAGAAGTGAATCAATAACATAAAACTCTGTCAGCCAGATGCATAGTGAAGTTATCAGTCTGAGCTGCTGTGGTGGGGCTGGGCCAGTCTGAAAGCTGCATGGAGGAGGAGTGTTGCGGGGGACTGGTTACAGGTTGCAGTCTCCAAGTCATCAATAGCTCATTGTAACCAGAAAGTGGAATGTCCGATTGATTGATTGGGATTGCAGTCAGTTGGCAGGCAGCACCCTTCCTCGTGGCAGTGAGTCACTGATAGAAAGGTTTGAATTTCAATACACTTCACGTCTTTCACTACATCAGTTCATCTTCCTGGAATTGTACAGCACGGAAACAGGCCCTTCGGCCAAACCGGTCCACGTTGACCAAGATGCCCATCTAGATTAGTCCCATTTGGCCCATGTCCCTCTAAACCTTCCCTATTCTGATGTATTCACAGCCAATTAGAGTTCTTTATTATTGCAATGTAGGGAATGTAGAAGCCAATTTGTGGACAGAAAGCCCCCACCCAGAGAAGTAGACAGGACTGTGCTCAATCAAGCCCATGTATTGGTTTATTATTGTCACTTGTACCTAGGTACAGTGAAAAACTTGTCTTGAATACCGATCGTACAGGTCAATTCATTACACAGTGCAGTTACATTGAGTTAGTACAGAGTGCATTGAGGTAGTACAGGTAAAAACAATAACAGTACAGAGTAAAGTGTCACAGCTACAGAGAAAGTGCAGTGCAATAAGGTGCAAGGTCACAACAAGGTAGAACGTGAGGTCGTAGTTCATGTCTCACATTGGCTCCAAACCCCAGGGAACCCCCACAATCAGATGAACCTTTTGCTGCCCTGTGGGTCTGACAGAGCTTGGACCTTGCTGCTTCAGCTGTGCTGCCCTGCAACTGTCCACAGCCAGCAACTAGGCCTCAGCTGGTGGAACCTGCAGCCCTGGCCCCAGATACCCCAATGCCTGTGGTAAGTTTCCTGCCTCCACTGGCTCCCAATATCTCTCTGATACTCAGATATTTAGAAAAGTATTTTAAATAATTAAAAAATAAAATTAAAGTTGTACTAATATTTATTTAAAAACACATTTAACCGAAATAAATTACTAATTAAAATAAAGAAGACTGGAACCACTTTCTTGGCTTGGATTTCTCACCAGGTTGGTGACCCTGCCCACGTGAAGGGGCTGTGTCACGTACACCCAGTGCAGAGTCCGGTGGCAGGTACCAGGTGTGCTGGTACCTGCTCTCCAACACACTGCCACATATGTGTGTGGAGGTGAGGAATTCAGTGACCCACGAGGAGCACCTCACCAGAGGTTCACTTCCAAGCCATCGGAAAACAATGAGTACGTTTGGGCACAATGTGTGAATAACCTGGGCCACTTCATTCACAGAAGATAAATATTGGACTCAGGATGGTAATGGGATGGAGAGATGGGGCAGGAGTGTGGCTTGATCCGTATACAGCCCAGAAGCAGGCCCTTTGTCCCACTACATCCATGCTGACCATCTACACTAATTCTATTTGCCTGCATTAGGACTGTATCCTTCTATGCCCTGCCTATTTAAGTGTCTGTGATGTCTCTTAAATATAGTGATTGTATCTGATTCCATCACCACCTCTGGCAGTGAGTTCCAGATATCAACCAATCCCTGTGTGGAACAGAACTTTCCCCTCCAGATCCCTTTAAAACTCCTTCCTCCCACCTTAAACCTGTGCCCTACCATGAGGAGAAAGATTCTGACTATGTACGCCTCTCATAGTCCTATACACTTCTATCAGGACACCCTGTAGCCTCCTTTACTTCAGGGAAAACAAACCCCTCCCCCCCATCCAATCTCTCCCCATAACTAAATCCTGCAATCCAGGCAATACCTTGCTGATTCTCTCTGCCATAATCCTATTGAGGGGCTGAAAGGCCACTCAGCCTCCCATTCCTTTACCAACCACCTTATCCGGTCTCAGTCTATTGACACACACACACACACACACACACACACACACACACACACACACACACACACACACACACACACACACACACACACACACACACACACACACACACACACACACACCCCTTGGTGACACTTGGATTATGTCTCCAGCCAGTGCAGACTTGCTTGGATGGAGCAGTTCACACACCTTCCCATGTTGCAGCTGTTCCTTCAATCAAAGACAAATGTTTTGTATTTGTACAAATTTACAATTTTTTTTTCCTTTTCCAAAGTGATTACAACATCACATGGAACATCAAACAGTACTGCACAGTACAGGCCCTTCAGCCCACAATGTTGTGCCGACCTGTATAAACCTTATCTCAATTCTATCTTTCCCCTTCTCTACTTCATCTCCCATAACCCTTGATTTTTCTTTCATCCATGTGCCTATCTAAGAGTCTCTTAAATGACCCTGTCGTATCGGCCCCTTCCACCACTCCCAGGAGTGCACTCCAGGCACCCACCACTCTCTCTGTTTTTAAAAACAACCTTCCTCAGACATCACCACTGAACTTTCCTCCACTTACCTTAAACAGGTGACCTCTGGTATTGGCCATTGCCACCCTGGGGAAAAGATGCTGGCTGTCCACTCTGTCTATGCCTCTCATAATCTTGTACACCTCTATCAAGTTGCCTCTCATCCTCCTCCAAAGAGAAAAGCCCTAACTCGCTCAGCCTCTCATCAAAGACATGGTCTCCAATCCAGGCAGCGTTCTTGTAGATCTTCTCTGCACCCACTCCAAAGCTTCCACATCCTTACTATAATGTGGCAACCAGAACTGAACACAATATTCCAGCTGTGGTCTAACCAGGGTCTTTTTGAGCTGTAACATTACCTCGCTGCTCTTGAACTCAATCCCCTGACTAATGAAGACCAGCACACCATACGCCTTTTTAATCATCCTATCAACTTGCGCAACAACTTTGAGGGATCTATGTACTGGAACCCCAAGATCTCTCTGTTCCTCCACACTGCTGACTCCTGCCATTAACCATGTACTCTGCCTTCAAGTTAGATCTTCCAAAGTATATCACTTCACACTTCTCCAGATTGAACTCCATCTGCCACTTCTCCGCCCAGCTCTGCATTCTGTCAATATCCCGTTGCAACCTACAACAATCTTCTGCACTATCTACTACACCACCAACCTTTGTGTCATCTGCAAACTTACCAACCCACCCTTCCACCTCTTCATCGAAGTCATTTATAAAAAATCACAAAGATCAGGGGTCCCAGAACAGATCCCTGTGGATCACCACTAGTCACTGACCTCTAGGTTGAATACTCCCCTTCAAAAACCACCCTCTGCCTTCTGTGGACAAGCCAATTCCGAATCCACACAGACAATTTTCCATGGATCCCATACCTCGAGACCTTCTGGATGATCCTACCATGGGGAACCCTGTCAAATGCCTTGCTAAAATCCATACATAACCACATCCACCACTCTATCTTCATCAATCTGTCTTGTCACTTCCTCAAAACTTTATTAGGCTTGTGAGACACAACCTGCCCTTCACAAAGCCATGTTGACTATCCCTAATAAGATTATGCATCTCCAAATGCTCATAAATCTTGTCCCTAGGAATCCTCTCCAATAGCTTTCCCACCACTGACATAAAACTAACTGGTCTGTAATTCCGAGGATTATCCCTTTTACCTTTCTTGAACAAGGGAACAATATTTGCCATCCTCCAATCCTCTGGTACCACTCCTGTGGCCAGGGAGGACTCAAAGATCATTGTTAACACTCCAGCAATCTCTTCCCTCACTTCCCATAGTACCCTGGAGTATATCCTATCCAACCCGGGGGAACTGATCTATCCTAATGCTTTTTAGTAGCTCCAACACTGCTTCTTTCTTAACCTTGACATGCTCCAACACAGTTGTCTGTTCTATACTAACCGTCTAAGTCCCTCTCCTCGGTGAACACTGAAGCAAAGTATTACAGTTCAGTATCACAGTATTACAATATTAGTGTTCCACAATTCACACTATTTACAGTTTCAAATTATAACGCAGTCATCTCTATCCAGGATTCACTCAAGCCCCTGTGGTGCCTACCAGTCCCAGAAGTCCCCCATTGTATCCACGGATGATACTACATGGTCCTTCTCCAGGAACATGCCTACAAATTAAGGGCAGGAGTCGACTATCTGCCCCCTGAGCATGCTCCACCATTCAGTTAGATCATCCCTGTCAGTATATTCCTACACCAGCTAACACCCTCCCATCCACCTCCACCAATCTACAATCCCAGGGCTGTTGCTATTGAGGAATTGCCTACTTGTTGCTTATCAGTAGGAACACGTTCCTGCAGTTTGGTTTCCCAAACACCCTGGGACAGTTGCAAAAGAATATTCCTTTCTGTATAATCAATGTTAGAAAGTCATAGAGCACGGAAACAGGCCCTTCGGCCCCACTCTTCCATGATAACCAAGGTGCCTGTCTGAGCTAGTCCCATTTGCCTGCATTTGGCCCATATCCCTCTCAACCTTTCCTTTCCGTGTACTCGTACAAATGTCTTTTAAACATAACTGTACCTGCCTCTAGTTATTCTATTGGTGTTACAAACTGCACACTGAGACAGCACATGAGGTAGACTGGGAGATCCAGAGTTCACCTTTTAGTGTATGAGAAGTCCGTTCAAGTGTCAGGTTAAAGCAGAGTTTCAAAAGGAGGGAACACAGTGCCACCTAATGCAATGATTCGTGGCTGCAGGACAGCCATCTGGTTTCACAGGGATATGATTTAGTTCGCCTGAGCTCAAGGACAACAGAGTGGTTTGTGCTGGTTTTTTAGAATAAGCGTTTGAATGATGCAGTAATGTGGTCAGCATGAGTGCACTCTCTCTCTCCAGGCCTTGCAGTGTGTGCGTAAATTCCTCCCAGCCTAATGAAGGCTGATTCTCCTTCACTCTCGCTACCTCAGTTACCCTTCAATTGCTCACGCTGTCGCTTCTCGAACCTCACACTCTCCGTATTTTCCAAGGCAGAAATAAGCCATTACTTTCAGAACCAGCGATCATTCCCAGTCGCTACTGCATTGAGTGGTTTTCCTGGAAACTAACCAGATTTAACGATAATTAGCAAATACAGGTCCCTCCCAGGTTACAGCAGGGTTCAATTCCTGTGGACTGTTTGTAACCCAGAGAGTTCGCAAGTCAGAAATGTGGCCACGGACCAAATTCCCACCCGGCAGAAGATATCTACAGCCCCACAGCAGCTGGCAAATCCTTCCCGCCAGTCTCCCAAACCCCTGTTCCTAAGTCAGGCGTTCATAAGCTTGCGAGGACCTGTAGTGTACAGGTTTAGTTGACATTGGTTGAAAGATTGGCCCCAGGGATTTGGTGAGGACTCCCTGCTCTTCCTCCAATAATGCCCTGTCCATGGCCTTTGACAAGGGAGAGGGATCTTCAGCTTAAGGCTTCATCCACAAGATGCCACCCTCGACAGCTTTGTGGACTGCTTTGGTGCTGCAATTGTGTGTGGCTAGGGTTTGTATGAGTATTTATGGTGAGCCATGAACGCCTGCTCAGGGCCTGAGCTGATGGTGTTATGCACAGAACCTTGGATATTGGACTCAAAATGGACCAGACTGTGACTCAAAGCTTCCCAAGTGCAAGGCATAGATATCAAGGTCTCACCAACTGCACAGCCTCTGCTCCAAGTCTTGGTTTATTATTGTCACATGTACCGATACAGTGAAAAGCTTTTGCTTTGTGTGCCATCCACACAGATCACGCAATACATAATGACATCAAGGTGGTAAAAAGAAAACACAATGCAGAATATCGCATCACAGTTACAGAGAAAGTGCAGTATAGGCAGACGAAATTCAAGGGCCACGACAAGGTAGAGTGGGAGATCAAGAGTTCATCTTTTAGCATATGAGAGGTCCATTCAAGAGTCTGATAACAGTGGGATAAGAACCAGCGCTGTGATTTCCACTGGGCACCAGGTCTGGAGTGTCCCAGTGCTGTAAATGAGGAAGGACATCTTGTGGCAATGCCACTGCATGGTGTGACACAGTTCTGTCCATTTGCAGCATCTTCAAAGTTGTTGTTATCTTAACATTGTTCAACGTAAGTCTTCTGCAATGAATCTTGTTCTCTCCCAGGCAATCTTGCAAAATACACCATGTCATCTTTTATGTTCACTCAAGACAGCAGGCAGTTGGGACAGTGCAGAACTCCCTCAGCCCTGCCCCTCTGACGGCGCTGAGCTCCCTCGGTGCCTCCCCTCTGACGGCGCCGAGCTCCCTCGGTGCTCTCTGTAAGAGTGATCCATCTAGTCCCACTGCCACACCCTTGCCTCAAGGATCTGTAAATTCTCTTCCTTCAGAGACTTTTCCACTCCAGAACCCAACCACTCGCTGGATAAAATGTTCCTTTTCCTCATTTGTTAATCTTATGCCTCCTGATTCTTGACCCTTCTCGCAATGGGATCAGGTTTCCCCCCTCTACTCTGACAGGACCCTTCATGATCTTAAATATTTCTATCAGATCCCCTCTCAATCTCTGGTCTTCCAAGGAGGACAACCCTTACTCCAGCTTCTCCTGTCTGATCCCAGGAATCATTTTGTTGAGTCTCTTCTGCACCCTCTCCAAAGCCTTCACAACTTCCCCTGGTGTGACCCAGACCTGGTCTCCGTGCTCCAGTTGTGGGTAGACCAGTGTTTTATAAAGGTTCATCGTGACTTCCACACCCTTGTTCTTTACACCTCCATTTATAAAGCCCATGATCATGTGTGGTTTTTTTTTTACCCAATTTCTCGACCAATCCTGCCCCTTTCAATAAACTATGCACACACATCCCCTGACGTCCCCGTCTCATTTCCCTTTTAGAAGTGTGCCCCCTGGTTTATAATCCCACTGAACCCTGGCAGGGGCCAGTTTAGTGTTCGGATCTATTCAAGTCCTTTTTGTTGTCTAACGTTTGAAGTTCTATAAGATAACTTGAAGAGAGCACACTTGCAGAAAGTTACTCTCCCCCTCCCATTCCCACCCCCACCTGCCTTCCCCTCTGCCATGCTGAGGCCAATCAGATGATGGAAGAACAGCACTGAGATTCCGCTTGGGATTTTCCAGTTTATTATTGTCACTTGTACCGAGGTACAGTGAAAAACTTGTCTTACAAACCGACCGTACAGGTCAATTCATTACACAGTGTAGTTACATTGAGTTAGTACAGAGTGCATTGAGGTAGTACAGGTAAAAACAATAACAGTACAGAGTAAAGTGTTACAGCTACATAGAAAGTGCAGTGCAATAAGGTGCAAGGTCACAACAAGGTAGATCGTGAGGTCGTAGTCCATCTCATTGTATAAGGGAACTGTTCAATAGTCTTATCACAGTGGGGTAGAAGCTGTCCTTAAGCCTGGTGGTACGTGCCCTCAGGCTCCTGTATCTTCTACCCGATGGAAGAGGAGAGAAGAGAGAATGACCTGGGTGGGTGGGGTCTTTGATTATCCACCTGCCTCCATCCCCAAACCTCCTCTCCCTCACCCCCTCACCTGGCTCTATCTGTCCATCATCCCCCACCTCAGCTGTTTCCACCTACCAGCCCCCGCCTCACCCCTCCCTCTCACCTCTGTATACCAGCCATCTCTCCTCTCCACTCTCAGTCCTGATGCAGGGTCTCGACCCGAAACATCAACCACCCCTCATCCTCCACAGATGCTGCCTGACCCACTGAGTCCCTCCAGCAGTTTGTTTGTTGCTCCAGATTCCAGCGTCTGCGGTCCCTTGTGTCTCCATATTTCTCAACGTCTGTTCACTGAGACCTCGACCACTGCAGCAAAGCATAGAAAGCTGGGAGAGGTCCCACACAAGTAACACACTCTATCGTTAGACACACTCGCTTGTACTAGCTGGGGTCTGTGAGCAGCACCTGGATCTGAGGCTGGGGTTTGTTGATACCCAACCCAGGGATGTGGACACCAGGTCTAGGCTTCTGCTCCAGTGCACTAGTGTAGGGAGTGCTGCACTGTTGGAAGAGCTAAGGTATTAAAGGATCCTAGAAAAGATTCTGAAGGAGAGTGGGTGAGTTGACCCTGGTGGATACTTACCCCTCACTTAACAAGTGATAAGTGATCATTATCACTTACTCTGCACAGATTGCTCACCATGATTGCAACATTATTTAACAGTGATGACACTTTAAAGGCACCTTATTGTGTTAGTGTATTTGGGAATGATCTGTGACCCAGTCCTGTAGTGCTGGTCGGTACCACCTAAAGCCTCAGAGATACCAGGGGCTTCAAAACTTACCGAAATCATCCTCCAAGTTGTGCAGGCTCCCTCTGTATTTTCCTGTGATTGCACTGAGAGATGTGCTGGAGTTTGTTCTGGGTTTGCCTTTGCACACTGCCGCCAGA
Organism: Pristis pectinata; assembly: GCF_009764475.1. NCBI lineage: Eukaryota > Metazoa > Chordata > Chondrichthyes > Rhinopristiformes > Pristidae > Pristis > Pristis pectinata. The sequence goes on along the minus strand of NC_067406.1, from coordinate 142,395,976 downwards.
TGACCCCTCCTCTAACACCACGCAGCCTTGAAGGAGAGACCAGGTGGTCAAGGGCTGTGGTTGCATGGACGGCAAGAATCTGTGCCACTTTCAACCAAAGGCCCTGACCTTGTATGAAGTAGGTTGTGGTTTGGAGTCTTCCTCTGTACTCTACACCACTTCTGTGAATGGAACATCTTTGGCTTTCTGTGGGACTACCAGATCAGTAGGTGTGGTAGATCTCAGTCCCAATCACTGACAATAGAATTACCTTCTTACAGCTTATAGCAATACCCAGTGCTTGTGCATTGTCAATGTGAGCCTCTACTTTGAGAAAACGTTGCTCTTGTATCTGCTTTCACCACCTCCCCGGCAGCCCGTTCCAGGCACCCACCACATTGTGTATATCAAAAAAAAGACTTGCCTTGTAAATCTCCTTTAAACTTTTCCCCTCTCACCTTAAACATCTCCAAACTTTCCATGTATGTTGAGAAGATCTCACATGCTCAGCAGGGTATCGGTGTAGCCTGTCTGTGCTCAAGCTATCCTGCTTCTCACTTGGATGGTGATGCTGCTGTCACCAAGGATTTTCTCCACTCTGCTTAATTCTCCAGAGGAAAATTCCTCTGTTACCCATTGTGTCTCAGAATTACAGAACTACAGAATTAGAAACATAAAAACAGATCTCAAAGGTTTCTATAGATATGTGAAAAGGAAAAGATTTACTAAACTCAGTATGGGTCCCTCACAGGAGGAGGCAGGAGAAATCATATTTGGGTACAAAGAAATGGGAGATAAATTAAACCAATATTTTATCTTTCTTCAAGGAAGAAGGCACAGGAAATGTGCAGGAGGATACAGGTTGAGAGTGAATGAGGAGCTCAAAGAAATTGTCATTAACACAGAACAGTACAGCACAGGAACAGGCCCTTCAGCCCACAATGTCTGTGCCGACCATGATACCAGTTTAAACTAATCCCATCTGCCTGCACACTGTCTATATCCCTGTCAGTTCATATGTCTGTCTAACAGCCTCTTAAACATTGCTATTGTATCAGCTTCCACCCCCTCCCCTGGCAGCCCATTCCAGGCACCTACCACACTGTGTATATATAAATACAAGACTTGCCTCCTTTAAACTTTTCCCCTCTCACCTTAAAGCTATGCCCTCCAGTATTTGACATTTCCACCCTGGAAAAAAGACTCTAATTATCCACCCTATTTTATGCCTCTCATAATTTTATAAACTTCTATCAGATCTCCCCTCAGACTCTGACACTCCAGAGAAAATAACCCAAGTTTGTCCAGCCTCTGCTTATAGCTAATACTCTCTAATTCAGGCAGCATTCTTGTGAACCTCTTCTGCACCCTCTTCAAAGCCTCCACATCCTTGCTGTAATGTGGTGACCAGAATCACACACAATACTCTAAATGTGGCCTGACCAAAGTTTTATACAGCTGCAACATGACTTCCCAACTTTTTATACTCAATGCCCCAACTGATGAAGGCAGGCGTACCGTATGCCTTCTTTACCCTATCTACTTGTGTTGCCACTTTCGGGAAAATATGGTCTGGCACCCCAAAAAAATTACTACGGAAGAAATTAATGGGATTGACAAGAGGAAAATCCCCATCACCAAAATTCCATAGCTTCTAGACCCATTTCTACTGTTATTTAAGGGAGGATAGAAGGAGAAAAGAGGGAACCACAGACCAGTTCACCTGACATCAGTTGTGGGGAAGATGATGGAGTCTATTACTGAAGAAGTGGTAATAGCACTCAGAAAGTACTAAGATTGGGGAGAGTCGACGTGGATTTATGTCAGAAAAATCTGTTCACGACACATCTGTTAGATTTTTGAAATTGTAGCTCACAAAATAGATAAGGGTGAACAAGCTGATGTGTTGCATTTGGACTTTCAGAAGACTTTAAGATAATTTGCCATACAAAAGATTATTAAACAAAATTAGATCCACACAGTGTTGAGGGTAATATGGTGGTGTGGTCTGAGGATTAGTTAAATGCAGAAAACAAATTAGGAATAAAAAGGTTGGAAGGCAGTGATTGGTTGGGTTCTACAGAAATCGATGCTGAGTCCCCAAAAACGATACCAATGGTTGTGACCAAGTGTAATATATCCAAGTTTGCGGCAGTATGGGTTGTGAGGAGAGTGCAGAGAGACTTCAGGTGGAGATGAATGAAGTGAATGCGCAAAGACAGATCAGATGGAGATCAAATCAGATGGAGATCAGATTGCCCTTTGAGCTGCTCAAACCATGATCTTATTAAGTGACAGAGCATCTCAAGGGGCAAGGTAGCCTACTGTTCCTCCTAATTCATAATGTCTTGTAACACAGAAAAATGTGAGGTCATCCACTCTGGCAGAAAAATAGGAAGACAGAGTATTTTTTGAGTCGTGAGGACTTGAAAGGTATTGAGTGTCTGTGTACACCAACCACTGGACGTTAACATGCAGGTAACACCAAGCAATTAGGAAGGCAAGTGGTCTTCACTGCAAGAGGATTTGCAAACAAGAATAAACTCCTTCTGCTCCAGATATCTAGTGTTTGTTGAGATTGTATCTTGAAGATTCTTACACCTGGTCTCCCTACCTAAGGGCGGATGTACTTACAAAGGAGAGATTGATCCCTAGGATGGAGGGTTTGTTGTGTGAGAAAGCTGGGTACAAGTTTAGAGGAGAGGTTAGAATTAAATGGCGTTTCAAAGAATGAGAGGAGATCCCACTGAAACACACAAAATTCTTACCAGGCTTGACAAGGTAGCTGCAGGGTGATGGGGTGGCCGGGTGTGTAGAACCAGAGGTCACAGTCTCACAATAAAGGATCAGTCATTCAGGACTGAAATTAGAACCGGTTTCTTCAGCCAGAGGGTGGTGAAGCTTTGGAATGCTCTACTCGTGTGGAGACTCAGTCACTGAGTATATCCACAACAAAGATCAATAGATGTCTTTAATATTCATTGATAGGGAGTCAGTACAAGTGGCACTGAGATAAAAGACCAGCCACGATCTTATTGATTAGGGGAACAGACAGGAGGAGGCAAATGGCCTACTCCTGCTTCTACTTGTTATGTTCTTACAAGTAGCTTTGTGCTGTGTGGTGTCATTCATGGACAGGAAGGTTGAACCCTTCCAACGTTACTCCAGGGAACTATGCATCAAAAGTGACACCATGCTGAGGGAAGTAGTATGTCCAACTTGCACCCTCTGTAAGTCTCAAGGTCAGAAACAACTTATCTTGATTCTTGCACAATCGGAATTTCCGTCACCTTTGACCACATCTTTATTACCTTTTGTTTATAATACCAGGGCTTGCATGAGCCGCTCATGACTG
>NC_067406.1:140351841-140355042 GCF_009764475.1 Pristis pectinata | reverse complement strand
GAGGGAAAAGGGAGTGGTCAGGGTGGCAGGTATCCTTGAAGACACTGTCAGCCTTCCTGCGGCAACGCACGGTGAAGACGGACTGGGTGGAAGGAGGTGAGGAGCCTGTGAAGGACTGGGCTGTGTTTACCCCTCTCTGCAGGTTCCGTTGGTCGAGAGCAGGGCAAATGCCATACACTATTCAAGACGAGGTGCAAGCCATCAGAGTACTTTCTGTAGTACATTTGTAGAAGTTTGAGAAAATCCTTGTGGACAGCCAACTTTTCACAAATGCCTAAGAAAGTAAATGCGCAGATCTGCTTTCTTGAATACTGCATCAGTATGGACCAGGTGAGGTTGTTGGTGATAGAGATGCCAAGAAATTAGATAGCATAGATGGACAAAGGGCTGAATGGTCTCCTGCCTTGCAAAATCCAGGAAATATTAATTACTGTAGGATTTATGGTCAGTTGTTATTTATTGTTTCTTTGAGACTTCTCTGCCACTCATTAAGATCAGAATGACTGATCTTCCTGCATCTTCAACATATCGCCAATTCCCTTAATATCCAGAAATCTATCGATTTTTGTAAATGAACTCAAAACGCCTGGCAGGAACAGTTGAGGGATATCCACATTCCCACTCTCCCCCACTGGAAACCTCCAGCTGCTGCACTAATTATTAAAGACTGATCATTGTGATTCATCAGTCACAGTATTATCTCATCACGCAAGTAACAGGATGGTTAAAATTTCTCTTTGGTTGCAGGTGAGATTGAGGGAATCAGCTACCCACCTTCCATCTATTCATTTTCACTGATTACATGTTGTTTCAGTGTTGAATTGGAAACAAGGATTTTTATACCCTTGCAGAATGTGGACATCACTGGCAGCACCAGCATTTATTGTCCATTCTCACCTGTCCCTAAGGTGAGGAGGCAGTGAATTGGAATTGGTTTATTATTGTCACATGTACCGAGATACTGTGAAAGCTTAGCCATCCATGCAGATAGTTTCAAAACATCAGCAGGGAAAAGAAATAATGCAGAATATAGTGTTACAGTTACAGAGAAAGTGGGGGGTGGTAGACAAAGTTCGAGGGCCATGATGAGGTAGATTGTGAGGTCGAGACTTTATAACTCTATAAACTCATAGTCATAGAATCATAGTTATACAACATGGAAACGGGTCCTTTGGTTCATCTTTAATGCACAAGAGGTCCGTTCAAGAGTCTTATAACAGTGGGATAGAAGTTCATCTTGATAAGTGGTGCGTGGTTTCAAGCTTTTGTGTCTTCTACTCGATGGGAGAGGGGCGAAGAGAGAATGACCGGGGTGGGAGGGGTCTTTATGTTGGCCGTGGTCTCAAGGTAGCGAGAAGTAAGATAAGGTATCTTTATTAGTCACGTACATCGAAACACACAGTGAAATGCATCTTTGTGTAGAGTGTTCTGGGGGCAGCCTGCAAGTGTCGCCACGCTTCCGGTGCTGACATAGCACGCCCACAACTTCCTAACCCGTACGTCTTTGGAATGTGGGAGGAAACCCACGCACACATGGGGACTACGTACAAACTCCTTACAGACAACGGCCTGAATTGAACCCGGGTCGCTGGCGCTGTAAAGCGTTACGCTAACCGCTACACACCGCTCAACCGGACAAGGATGTCAGATCTCCTTCCCTGAAGGGTGAAAGTAAAATAGAAAGGATTTTACAACAAATAATAGTTTTATAAATACTGTTACTGAGAATACTTTTGTTTTTAATCCCAGGTTTATTGAACTACTTAAATTTAAATTCCTCAGCTGCCGTGGTGGGGTTTGAACTCGTGTCTCTGGATCAATGGTCCAGAAATCTGGCTGCTGGTCCTGTAACTTTACACCACCGTATCCTACGACAAGTAACTGTGTGCCCTAAAGGTTTCCCAAGTATGTATCATTGCAGGCTTTCCTTGACGAGCTCCCCATCCATTTGCTGAATTTCAGGTCCTGCTGTCTCCTCGCAGTTTCCTTCCTGTTTCCTCTCCCTCTTGAGATGTGACCTCAGATTTTTCATCCAGGTTACCAAATTCTCTGTTCTCAACTTCCATGAAGTGACATTTAACTGAGGGGGTATTTTCAAGTTCAAGTTTATTGTTGTCGTGGGCAAACACACACAGGGTATAAATGCCATGAAAATTAGCATTTTGCAGCAGCAGCACAGTACATTACAGACGAGGGCAAACGTAAGTTAACATAAATTTATTGCGTTCAATTCTGGTCACCTCACTGTAGGAGGGATGTCGAGGCTTTAGAGAGGGTGCAGAGGAGGTTTACTAGGATGCTGCCTGGATTAGAGGGCATGTGCTATCAGGAGAGGCTGGACAAACATGGGCTCTTTTCTCTGGAGCGGTGGAGGCTGAGGGGTGATCTGTTGGAAGTGTATAAAATTATGAGGGGCATAGATAGGGTGGACAAGCAATATCTTTTTCCCCATTGTTGAGCGTTCCAATACCAGAGGACATGCATTTAAGGTGAGAGGGGGTAGGTGCAGAATAAACGTGAGGGGTAAGTTTTCTTACTGAGAGAGTGGTGGATGTCTGGATAGGGTGGTGGAGGCAAATACATTGGGAGCTTTTAAGAGGGGCTTGGATGGGCACATGAATGAGAGGAAAAGGTAATTCGGTAGGTAGGAGGGATTAGCTATGTGGGCACAACATTGCGGGCAGAAGGGCCTGTTCTGTGCTACACTGTTCTATAAACAAATTAACATAAATTATACATAACTTACACACGTGCAAAATAAACGACCCCAGTGCAAGATCAAAGAGAGCAAAAAAAGAATAGAGTCCAAGGTAGTGTGAAGATTTTTCAGGTCAGTTCAAGAACTGGAACGTAGGGGATTGAGGGGTGACCTGATAGAGGTATATTAGATCCTGAGGGGCATAGACAGGGTGAAAGCACACAGTCTTTTTCCCAGGGATGGGGTGCTACAAACAACAGGTTATAGGTTTAAGATCAGATTTGAGAGATTTAAAAGGGACATCAGGGGCAGCTTCTTCACATAGAGGGTGGTGCATGTTTGGAATGAACTGCCAGAAATTACACGGGATAGCTCAGTGATAATAAATCTGATTCTGAGTGTGAGGAGAATAAGTGGGATTAGTGTAAATAAGGGTTTGATAGTCAGCATGGACTCGTGCCCAACAGCCTGTTTGCATGCTGTTTGACTCTGAGTTGTGTATG